>NC_084615.1:14530256-14830256 GCF_033978795.1 Nerophis ophidion
ACTTGTCCAGGGTGTACACCGCCTTCTGCCCGATTATAGCTGAGATAGGCGCCAGCGCCCCCTGCCACTCCAAAAGGGAATAAGAGGTAGGAATGGATGGATGGATGGATGAAAATTACTTTCATGAAGAGGCTCCGGAGCACACACGCTGTGGCCGACAGGTGCTCCAGGTGGTGTGTGACGTCAACTTTCACTTCTGCCCGGTCTGATAGCACTGGATGCCTTTGATATCACCACATTCTATTAAGTTACATTTTTGATATTAGCATGATTATTGAATACGCCTGTAACACTCATAATATTAGTTACGTGGATGGCTTAATAAGTCAATCAATCAATCAATGTTTACTTATATAGCCCTAAATCACTAATGTCTCAAAGGGCTGCACAAACCACTACGACGTCCTCTGTAGGCCCACATAAAGGCAAGTGGGACATCGGTGACAATAATGACCCAGTGGGACGTCGGTGACAATGATGACTATGAGAACCTTGGAGAGGAGGAAAGCAATGGCTGTCGAGCGGGTCTAACATGATACTGTGAAAGTTCGATCCATAATGGATCCAACACAGTCGCGAGAGTCCAGTCCAAAGCGGATCCAACACAGCAGCAAGAGTCCCGTTCACAGCGGAGCCAGCAGGAAACCATCCCAAGCAGAGGCGGATCAGCAGCGCAGAGATGCCCCCAGCAGATACACAGGCAAGCAGTACATGGCCACCGGATCGGACAGGACCCCCTCCACAAAGGAGAGTGGGACATAGAAGAAAAAGAAAAGAAACGGCAGATCAACTGGTCTAAAAAGGGAGTCTATTTAAAGGCTAGAGTATACAAATGAGTTTTAAGGTGAGACTTAAATGCTTCTACTGAGGTGGCATCTCGAACTGTTACCGGGAGGGCATTCCAGAGTACTGGAGCTCGAAATGAAAAAGCTCTATAGCCCGCTGACTTTTTTTGGGCTTTGGGAATCACTAATAAGCCGGAGTCCTTTGAACGCAGATTTCTTGCCGGGACATATGGTACAATACAATCGGCAAGATAGGATGGAGCTAGACCGTGTAGTATTTTATACGTAAGTAGTAAAACCTTAAAGTCACATCTTAAGTGCACAGGAAGCCAGTGCAGGTGAGCCAGTACAGGCGTAATGTGATCAAACTTTCTTGTTCTTGTCAAAAGTCTAGCAGCCGCATTTTGTACCAACTGTAATCTTTTAATGCTAGACATGGGGAGACCCGAAAATAATATGTTACAGTAATCGAGACGAGACGTAACAAACGCATGGATAATGATCTCAGCGTCTTTAGTGGACAGAATGGAGCGAATTTTAGCGATATTACGGAGATGAAAGAAGGCCGTTTTAGTAACGCTTTTAATGTGTGCCTCAAAGGAGAGAGTCGGGTCAAAGATAACACCCAGATTCTTTACCGTGTCGCCTTGTTTAATTGTTTGGTTGTCAAATGTTAGAGTTTTATTATTAAATAGAGTTCGGTGTCTAGCAGGACCGATAATCAGCATTTCCGTTTTTTTGGCGTTGAGTTGCAAAAAGTTAGCGGACATCCATTGTTTAATTTCATTAAGACACGCCTCCAGCTGACTACAATCCGGCGTGTTGGTCAGCTTTAGTGGCATGTAGAGTTGGGTGTCATCAGCATAACAGTGAAAGCTAACACCGTATTTGCGTATGGTGTCACCTAGCGGCAGCATGTAGATGCTGAAGAGTGCAGGGCCAAGGACCGAACCCTGGGGAACTCCACACGTTACCTTAACGTAGTCCGAGGTCACATTGTTATGGGAGACACACTGCATCCTATCAGTAAGATAAGAGTTAAACCAAGACAGGGCTAAGTCTGACATACCAATTCGTGTTTTGATACGTTCTAATAAAATATTATGATCGACGGTATCGAAAGCAGCGCTAAGATCGAGGAGCAGCAACATAGATGACGCATCAGAATCCATCGTTAGCAATAGATCATTAGTCATTTTTGCGAGGGCTGTCTCCGTGGAGTGATTTGCCCTGAAACCGGATTGAAAGGTTTCACATAGATTGTTAGACGCTAAGTGTTCATTTAACTGCTCCGCAACAATTTTTTTGAGGATTTTTGAAATAAAGGGAAGGTGAGACACCGGTCGGTAGTTTACCATGAGGTCAGGATCGAGGTTAGGTCTTTTAAGAAGAGGATGATTAACCGCTTTTTTGAATGCTAGGGGAACAGGGCCCGAGGAAAGTGATAAGTTTATAATATTTAGCACTGATGGACCTAATAATACAAATAGCTCCTTGATCAGTTTCCCAGGAAGAGGGTCAAGTAAACATGTTGTTTGTTTTATTCCATTTACACGTTGTAACAATTCCTCTAATGTTATTTCCTCAAAACGAGAGAAACTATTTTGGAGGGCAGTATCCGCCGTATATACAATCGTGTCAGTGTTAATAGAACCCCGTTGTAGCTGGGACGCATTGTCTTTAATCTCCTTTCTAATGACTTCAATTTTCTTACTAAAGAATTGCATAAAGTCATCAGCTGAGTGGGTGGAGCTACTGGAAGGAGTCCCTTGTTGGGTTAGCGATGCTACCGTACTAAACAAAAATTTAGGATCGTTTTTATTACGGTGGATGAGATTTGAGTAATATTTAGCTTTAGCTAAGGTAAGCATGCGTTTATAAGTTATTAAACCATCACTACATGCTTGATGGTGCACCTCAAGTTTAGTCGTGCGCCATTTGCGTTCCAGCTTTCTGCATAATAATTTCTGAGCTCTAGTTTCTTCTGTAAACCACGGGGTGCGCTTTTTTGGAGCCTTTTTTAACTTTAGCGGTGCTATGTTATCAATGGTTTCGCGCAGGGCGTCGTTAAAGTTGTTAGTGAGGTTATCAATACAGCCCACATAATTTGGGAATGGTGCCATTACCGAGGGCAGTAGGTCAGCAAGAGTTGTCGTTGTGGCCGTATTAATGTTGCGGCTGCTATAGCAGTTATTATTATTATTATTAGTTTGACGAACATGCGTCTGAACCTCGAATTTTATAAGGTAATGATCGGACAATACTTTAGTATACGGGAGTATCGTAACTTTGGAAACGGTGATACCCCTGACAAGCACTAGGTCTATCGTATTACCGTTGCGATGCGTGGGTTCATTTATTATTTGTGTGAGACCACAGCTATCAATTATAGTCTGGAGCGCTACGCACGGTGGGTCCGATGGGGTATTCATATGGATATTAAAGTCCCCCATTATGATTATATTATCGGCGTGTGTCACTAGATCACCAACGAACTCTGAGAATTCATTGATAAAGTCCGAATAGGGCCCTGGGGGGCGGTAGATAACAGCCAGGTGTAGAGGCAGCGGTGTGACAGACCTCATAGTAAGCACCTCAAACGATTTATATTTATTATTTATGTTAGGACTAAGGTTAAAGTTTTCGTTGTATATTAGTGCGACCCCCCCACCCCTTTTAAGAGGACAGGCAATATGCGCATGTGTAAAGTTAGGAGGACATGCCTCATTTAGCGCGAAAAAGTCGTTTGGTTTAAGCCAGGTTTCGCTGAGACCGATGACGTTAAGATTGTTGTCTCTGATAATATCATTAACTAACAACGTTTTGGGAGACAATGATCTTATGTTTAAAAAACCTATATTATAGGTAGTGGGCTGTTTTAGGGAATTTTTGATCAAATTATCCGTGGTAGAAATATTAATAATGTTGTGTCTATTCTGCCCAGTGCATTTAGTATAATTACGACCATATCTAGGAATTGATACGACGGGAATTTTCCGATTGTTTGATTGTTGCTTTGATAAACTGAACGCATCATGGTTAGCCACCTCAGTAACGGGGATTTTCCGATTGTTTGTTTGTTGCTTTGATAAACTGCACGCATCATGGTTAGCCACCTCGGTAAAACACATGTCCAACTCTGAAACACTCAAAGCAGAAAAAACTTGTTCTAATTTAACTGACTCCTTACCCAGACCAGTAGTCTCGCATCTTTCATTTAAATCCGGCTGCAGGATGGAGGGAAGTGGTGTTCTGTGGGGATTAGCCTTCTGCTTTGTTTATAGCCCCGCTCGACATCCGCGTTTCCGATCACACCGCTGGCGTCTGCTCCGTAGACGGCCCCCGCTGCTACTATACTCCCCTGCTTCACAGGCCGCTGGATGTAGCCGCCGCAGCACTCCAGTGCTAGTCAGCACGTCCAGTAAGCACGCGTCTATCAGTCCAAAGCGGCCCGATATGTCCATATCCAGAAGTGTCTGGCGGTCGTACGTGATCACGGAGTGACCACGATGCGAGCCAGCCATGAAGTCTGCAGAACTGTCCGGCATTTCCGCCAAATGTTCCATCCAAGTATGTATATAAATATATATATTTTGTTCCCCAGCTGAGCACAACCTGATTGTGACTGGCAATATTATATATATATATATATATATATATATATATATATATATATATATATATATATATATACATACATACATACATACATATACATGCATGTACAGTATATATACACATGTATATATATTTATACATACATACATATATATGTATATATACATACATATATATACACACACACATATATATATACACATACATGTATATATGTGTATATGTATGTATGTATATATACACAAATATAAATTTACACATACATATATATATACATACATCTATATATAGATATATATACACGCATATAGAAATATAAACATGTATATATGTGTATATATATACACATATATATACATAAATATACATTTACACATACATATATATGTATTTGTACACATATATATGTATATATACATGTAAATGTATATATAAATACAGTATATATGTATATATGTGTATGTATATATACATATCTATACATATATTTACATACATATACAAATATATGTATGTTTATATATGTGTATATATACATGTATGCATGTATATATACACATATATAGATATATATATGTATATATAATTTATACACATACATATATACACACATGTATATAAACATATATATTATATATACATATATATGTATATATGCATATATAAATATTTATATACACACATATATATGTATATGTACACACATATATATGTATATAAACATACAAATATACATAAACATATATACAAATATACATATACACAAATATATCTTTACATATATATACAGTATATACATATATAGATAAACATATTTATATACATATACATACAGATATTTATAAAAATATATATACACATATATAGACGTATATATATACATACATATAAATGTACACACACACATATATAAATATACAGTTTATATATACATATAAAAAATAACATACATATTTACATATATACATATATTTATACACATATTATCGTCAGGTCGGTTGGATCTGCTACTGGTAACCTGTAATCCAGTACAACCTGTTTCAGGGTCGGGCTGCCGGCGACTCAACTGGCACTGCCTTCAATCCCCAACTGGGGCCTTTGAGGTGGGTGGCTAGACACCCTTGTGGAAGCAAAAACAAGATTTGCCAAAGGCTAAAGGGCACTTTCCCTTCAGCCATCTAGCAGGGTAGGAAGAGCTCAACATCCTTGGCTGGACGTCTTCCAAGGAGAAGGACAACTCTGACTACAAACCTGGGTATGTAATACCTATAGATTTGGTGTTTACACTGCACCAATGGGCGGATGAGCTGAACAAACCAGCAAACGGCCAGGGCGGAGGAGGTCTATACATAGACTCAACGACCATGTGTAAAGGAGTAAACCTTCCAAAATCAGAAGTGGATCGCCGAAGGCAGATCGGTGCCTTGCAAACACTGTCTCGGCAGCTCCTGCAGCCAAGCTGATGCCAAACGTCATGCTCAGCATTCCTTTGGTTTTCATCAGCAGGGCCGAGAGGGGGATCCTGACGACTGGGCAACCCAGGATCTCCATATTTAAAGCCCAGACTTACGCTCTGGAGAGGACACTCCAGCTTCACTTTGACCAAGTGTAGAAACAACACGGATTCTGACAGTTACTGGTTATAAGCCCCCATCCAGTTGGCGTAGGAAAGGGGCGCAACGGGTCAGTTTCGACGGTGGAAGGGATCATCATGTCTTATTGGTCGACTACCGTCCGCCTTAAACCAGGCAGCCCCTGGTCAAAAAGGTGTCGTCCCGCCAACGTTTGCCTGCTTGAGTGGGTGCCTGGAGCTCAGTGTACTGCAAAGGCATGAAAAGCAGAAGGTTAATTTTATGTACCAAACAAGCAAAACAAGAAAAGAAAGAAGACTCCAGCTCTTCGATTAGCAAGCTGGAATTAGCTAACAATAAGCACAGGAATCTCTGATGACCTTCGTGAAGTGGACGACCACAGAAAGACGGCCATCATAGATAAGGAGCTTGCCAGGCTTGATGTCAACATAGCTGCTCTTCAAGAAACTTGGCTGGCCTCCAGTGGGTCTCTCAGAGAGGCTAACTATACATTCTTTTGGAAAGGCAGAGAACCTGGGGAGCCTCATCAGCAAGGAGTTGGTTTTGCAGTCAGAAACACTTTTGGCCTCAGTGGAACCTCCATCAGGAGGTATGGAGCGATTGCGGTCTATCCGTCTCAGCACTGTTACAGGTCCAGTGAACATTCTCAGTGTCTATGCTCCTACTCTTTCTTCAACTGAGGAGATTAACGATAAATTCTATGAGCAACTTGATGAGCAGATCAAGGGTTTTCCTAATGATGAGTGCTTAATCGTCTTTGGCGATTTTAATGCCAGAGTAGCCATCTTGCTTGGGATACCATGGCATTGGAAAGATGAACATAAATGGCCAGAGGCTGCTGGAACTCTGCACCTATCACAACCTCTGTATTACAAACACCTTTTTTAAGAGCAAACCATCGCACAAAGTATCATGGAAACATCCCTGGTCTCATCGATGGCATCAGCTTGATCTGATAATCACTAGGCGGTCGTCACTGTCTCGACTGGGTGAGCAGGTGTCGGACACCTCAGTCACCTTGGACGTATCCTCGCTCATCCATGCGGACTGGACACTGGCCGAGAGTGGAGTCGGCTGTCTTGGTTGCTTTGTTGGGTCTGCTCCTGTCTCTGGCTATGCTCCCTCCTCCCCAGCGGACAATGGCTTGGAACACCGCAGAGGCCACCACAGTGGATATGTTTCTTTTACTTTTTATTCATAGCTGTATGTAGAAGTGTCTGGTTGTATCTGCTGCTTTAATGTCTTTAATGTCCTCTGTGTTATTTGATGTTTGATGTTTCCCTCTTACACACATGTAAGAGGGATGTGTACTATGGCTATGAGTTGTTGTTGTTTTTTTTTTTGTTTTGTTTTTTTTCCCCCTTGGCCTCAGTCTGCACCCCCACTCCAGGGCCCAGGCTAAGACCGATTTTTTTATTTTTTTATTTTATTTTTTTTAATTTTATTTTAATCTTCTATTCTTTTCTCCCATACCCCCCCTGTTTACCTGTATGTCATCTTTTTTGTAAGGGGCGCTGGAAGCCGGCAGACCCGTCAGCGATCCTGTTCTGTCTCCCTGTAATGTTTGTCTGATCTTGAATGGGATTGTGCTGAAAATTGTAATTTTCCTGAAGGAACTCTCCTGACGGAATAAATAAAGTACTATCTAATCTAATCTAATCTAAGTCACTAAATAACATTCTTATTACCAGAAGCTATCATAGTGCAGATTGCAATACGGATCATGCCCTTGTGAGCGCCGAAGGGTGCCTTCAGCCCCGTAAAATTCACCGCTCCAAGGCAGAGTCGTGCCTGCATTGACACATCAAAGATGTCAATGACTTCAGGAAGAGTATCTGACTTCAGGAAGAGTATGACCCCGGTGGAGCCCATCAAGATCCAGGGCCGGGAGGTGGCAGTGGTGGGGCAATATAAGTACCTGGGAGTTCATTTGAACAGCAGACTGGACTGGAAGGACAACTGCAATGCTGTTTACAAGAAGGGAATGAGCAGACTCTTTTTCCCGAGGAAGCTTAGGTCCTTTAATGTGTGCAGCAAGCTGTTGGAGATCTTCTATCAGTCTGTTGTGGCCAGTGCCCCGCACTTCGCTGTGGTTTGTTGGGGGAGCAGCAACAGCAAAAGGGACTCAAACCGGATTGATAAACTGATCCGGAAAGCCGGCCAAACTATTGGCTGGCAGTTGGAGGCGTTTGTGTCAGTGAGGGACAGGAGGACACTGGAAAAACTGCTGGCCATCATGGACTATCCTGCCCACCCACTCCACCAGACAATTGAGGGACAACGGAGTTCATTCTCCAAGAGGCTCCTTCAGCTTCCTTCCCGCACTGTGCGATTCAAGAACTCCTTCATTCCACACTCCATCCAGCAGTATAATCACTTCCCATACAGCAACAGATAATATCCGTCTATTTGTTTTAATGTCTGTTTTCTATTTTCTGCTGGACTTACTCTCTTTTTTATGCTGGGGCTGCCAAATATACTGTGATAGTGTACATAGCCATTGGTATATATTGTATATATGTTATAGACATGTTATATCTGTATATATAAGATACTGTACACATATATTGTATATATTTGCAGATATGTCATATTATACATTACTATATCTAGTCTATTTATACCTGCATTGTCATTTCCATCCTTACACTTTCCATCATTGTAACTAAGCTACTGTGTTGAACAATTTCCCTTGTGGATCATTAAAGTTTGTCTAAGTCTCAGTAAGTCTAAGTCTAATTTCATGCAAGGTGTATGATTATGTATCAACCCTGGACCAAGCTCTACAAAACCTGCCGAAGCATAATGCTACAGCAAAATGGAACGCCATGAAAGAAGCAACTTTTGGGAAAAAAGAAAGAACTAGTCACGACTGGTTTAATGCCTATCTACCAATCATGGAACCGGCAATTGAGGCCAAACGCAAAGCAATTTTGGCATACAAGAGGTGTCCAAATGCTCAGTCACTTGCAACACTCAAGAGTACTCGTTCCACCCAGCGCATTGCCAGACAGTGTGCAAACAACTATTGGCAGCAGCTCTGCGCAGATATCCAGATGAGTGCTGAATCTGGTAACAGCCGTGGCATGTACAACGGTATCAAGAAAGCAGTAGGACCTGCTGTAAAACGGACTACTCCAATTAAATCTCGGCTAGGGGAGAAGATTACCAATCGTCAAGAACAGATGGAGAGGAGGCTATGCCAGACAGTCGAACCTTGGATTCAGGAGGAACAGTGTGGTTTTCGTCCTGGTCGTGGAACTGTGGACCAGCTCTATACTCTCAGCAGGGTTCTTGAGGGTGCATGGGAGTTTGCCCAACTAGCCTACATGTGGCGGTCCGCTCCCTGTATGATCAGTGTCAGAGCTTGGTCCTCATTGCCGGCAGTAAGTCGAACACATTTCCAGTGAGGGTTGGACTCCGCCAAGGCTGTCCTTTGTCACCGATTCTGTTCATAACTTTTATGGACAGAATTTCTAGGCGCAGTCAAGGCGTTGAGGGGTTCCGGTTTGGTGACCGCAGGATTAGGTCTCTGCTTTTTGCAGATGATGTGGTCCTGATGGCTTCATCTGACCGGGATCTTCAGCTCTCACTGGATTGGTTTGCAGCCGAGTGTGAAGCGACCGGAATGAGAATCAGCACCTCCAAGTCCGAGTCCATGGTTCTCGCCCGAAAAAGGGTGGAATGCCATCTCCGGGTTGGGGAGGAGACCCTGCCCCAAGTGGAGGAGTTCAAGTACCTAGGAGTCTTGTTCACGAGTGAGGAAAGAGTGGATCGTGAGATCGACAGGCGGATCGGTGCAGCGTCTTCAGTAATGCGGACGTTGTACCGATCCATTGTGGTGAAGAAGGAGCTGAGCCGGAAGGCAAAGCTCTCAATTTACCGGTCGATCTACGTTCCCATCCTCACCTATGGTCATGAGCTTTGGGTCATGACCGAAAGGATAAGATCACGGGTGCAAGCGGCCAAAATGAGTTTCCTCCGCCGTGTGGCGGGGCTCTCCCTTAGAGATAGGGTGAGAAGCTCTGCCATCCGGGAGGAACTCAAAGTAAAGCCGCTGCTCCTTCACATCGAGAGGAGCCAGATGAGGTGGTTCGGGCATCTGGTCAGGATGCCACCCGAACGCCTCCCTAAGGAGGTGTTTAGGGCACGTCCAACCGGTAGGAGGCCACGGGGAAGACCCAGGACACGTTGGGAAGACTCCAGAACAAAAATTTTAAAAGAAATTCAAAAGACTTTGAAATAAGATTTAAATTTGATTCTACAGATTTTTTAGATTTGCCAGAATATTTTTTTTTAATTTTAATCATGAATTTGAAGAAAAATTTCACAAATATTCTTCGTCGAAAAGGACTATATTTACAGCCAATTCACCAACTCGAGTATTTCATATTCATATTTCATATGGTCAAGAGTCAAATATTTAATACATATATATTAAATATATATACAGTATATTAAATATATATATGTGTCTATATATATATGTCTATATGTATGTATATATATATATATATAAATAAAATAAATACTTGAATTTCAGTGTTCATTTATTACACATATACACACACATAACACTCATCTACTCATTGTTGAGTTAAGGGTTGAAACGTCCTGTCCATCTTTGTTTTATTCTCTGTCACTATTTTTCTAACCATATGCATGCACAGCTAGACTCTCTGGCAGAGAAGAAGTCTAGCAAAACTCCTAGCCATTATGGACAACACCTCCCACCCACTACCCTCGGACCTTGCGGAGAGAATGAGCAAGTTCAGTGGAAGGCTCAGACTCCCAAAAGAGAGACAAAACTCAAATAGAATTTGTAAATCCAAGAAAATATTTTACATACTTGGTCTTCACTTCTTTAAATAAATTCATTAATTTTTTTACTTTGCTTCTTATAACTTTCAGAAAGAACATTTTAGAGAAAAAATACATTCTTAAAAATTACTTTAGGATTTTTAAAAACATATACCTTTTTACCTTTTAAATTTCTTCCTCTTCTTTCCTGACAATTTAAATCAATGTTCAGGTAAATTTATTTTTTATTGTAAAGAATAATAAATACATTTTAATTTAATTCTTCATTTTAGCTTCTGTTTTTTCAACAAAGAATATTTGTGAAATATTTCTTCAAACCTATTATGACTAAAATTCCCCAAAAATATTCTGGCAAATCTAGAAAATCTGTAGAATCAAATTTAAATCTTATTTCAAAGTCTTTTGAATTTCTTAAAAAAAAAATTCTGGAAAATCTAGAAGAAATAATGATTCGTCTTTGTTAAAAATATAGCTCAGTCCAATTTGTTATATATTCTAACAAAGGGCCGATAGGATTTTAGCCTATTTAAAATATGTCATGAAAATTCTAAAATTAATCTTAATAAGGAAAAATTACTAATGATGTACCATTAATAATTATTTTAATTTTTTCAAAAAGATTCTAATTAGCTAGTTTTTCTTTTCTTTTTTTCGGTTGAATTTTGAATTTTAAAGAGTCGAAATTGAAGACAAACTATGTTTCAAAATTTAATTTTCATTTTTTTCGTGTTTTCTCCTCTTTAAAACCGTTCAATTAAGTGTTTTTTTCATCATCTATTTTCTACAAAAAACCTTCCGTAAAAGGAAAACAAATGTATGACGGAATGACAGACATAAATATCCATTTTTTTAATATACATATTGATTTATTTACTAAAGGTAAATTGAGCAAATTGGTTATTTCTGGCAATATTTATTTAAGTGTGTATCAAACTGGTAGCCCTTTGCATTAATCAGTATCCAAGAAGTAGCTCTTGGTTTCAAAAGGTTGGTGACCCCTGATCTAAATACTGCATACCGTATTTCCTTGATTATCCGCCGGGGCGCTAATTAATTTAAAACATCTTCTCACTCCTGCGCTTATCAATGTCACGCAGTAAAAAATTGAGTGCGTAAAATAAAAAATTATTAAATTTTTTCTGCAGCTGCGGCCCGGTGGTTGGGACCACTGCTCTACAACATGTCATTGCGCCCACTTTTACACCATGCTATCTGCATGCCGGCCGGTCGGCCGGCCGGACACATGCCTTTCTCTGCTTCTCATACTAGATTGCAATGCATACTTGGTCAACAGCCATACCTTTTACACTGATGGTTGTGATATAAACAACTTTAACACTCTTACTAATATGTGCCACACTATGTGAACCCACACCAAACACATTTCTGGAGAACATCGACTCTGTAACACATTATAAACGCAACATAATAATTACCCAGAATGCTATGCATCCATGACTCTTGGCTATATTATACACTCGCCACCAACCCCGCCCACCTCAACCGACGCACAGAGAGGGGGAGGGGGAGGGTTGGTGCTAGCGGGGTGTATAATATAGCCAAGAGTCATAAATGCATGGCATTCTGGGTAAGTGTTATGTTGCATTTATAATGTGTTACAGAGCCGATGTTCTCCCGAAATGTGTTTTGTCACTCTTGTTTGGTGTGGGTTCACATAGTGTGGCGCATATTAGTAAGAGTGTTAAAGTTATTTTTATATCACAACCATCAGTGTGATCTGTATGGCTGTGGAACAAGACCCCTGGTTTGCACATAGGGAACGCCGAAAAAAAACTCCTCTGCCATTTTGAAAAAGACAACAGGGAAGCGTTATTCTGGAAGTCACGAATTCGATCCGGCGGTAAAAGTATGCATGTGCTATTAAATTTGGGAAGCGAGTTTGACCCGGCAGTAATTCAAGGCAGGCGCATATTACAGGCCCTGCAGCAATTCAAGGAAATACGGAATTTTAGTTTTACTATAAAAAACAAAGTTGTCTTTGACAGAAACGGCATAAAACCTTATTTGTTTTACTTTATATCAACCTCAAGTTGATATAGAGAGTTACTGTAAGCATTAAATAAAAAAAAATGATAATAATTGGACTTGTTTTTAACATTTTAGTGACTGAGACCCTCTATGCTCCCCAGGAGCCCTAAGGATAAAAAAAAAAAAATCAATATATTTTGGTTTGAAAATGAAAAATATCAAAATGGCCCCCGCATGCTTAAAGGCCTACTGAAAGCCACTACTAGCGACCACGCAGTCTGATAGTTTATATATCAATGATGAAATATTAACATTGCAACACATGCCAATACGGCCTTTTTAGTTTACTAAATTGCAATTTTAAATTTCCCGCGGAGTTTCTTGTTGAAAACGTTGCGTGTTTGTGACGTCTCGAGTTGAAGTGGACATATCAGCCCAGCATCACACACGGCTAAAAGTCGTCTCTTTTCATCGCATATTTACACAGTAATTTAGACATCTGTGTTGCTGAATTTTTTGCAATTTGTTTAATTAATAATGGAGACGTCAAAGAAGAATGCTGTTGGTGGAAAGCGGTGGATTGCACTTGCCTTTAGCAACCGAAACACAGCCGGTGTTTCTTTGCTTATTGTGAAGGTTTAACAGAGAGCGGTCAAGCGAACATGTTTCTCTACGTCAACCAGCATGTTTTTGGATGGGAAAATTGTGATATTAAATCGACTCTTACCGGAGACATCAGTGGATTATACCTCCTCCTACTGCAGCTCAAAAAGGCAGCTGTGATCTTGGCTCCTCGGCTTCTCTTAGAGACACTGGCGTTCACCGCAGTCATCCGACTTTCAGGTATGACTTTATAATCTCACTAAAACACTATTAACACAATAAGCAGATAAGGGATCTTCCAGAATTATCCTAGTAAATGTGTCTAATTACATCTGAATCGGTCACACTGCCTACACTGGAGCCGTCGCCTTTTCTTTTTTTTTTTTTGTGCTTCACTCTTACTTTCCTCATCCACGAATCTTTCATCCTCGCTCAAATTAATGTGGAAATCGTCGCTTTCTCGGTCCGAATCGCACTCGCTGCTGGTGGCCATGATTGTAAGCAATGTTCAGATGTGAGGAGCTCCACAACCCGTGACGTCACACGCACATCGTCTGCTACTTCCGGTACAGGCAAGGCTTTTTTATTAGCGACCAAAAGTTGCGAACTTTATCGTCGATGTTCTCTACTAAATCCTTTCAGCAAAAACATGGCGAAATGATCAAGTATGACACATAGAATGGACCTGCTATCCCCGTTTGAATAAGAAAATCTCATTTCAGTAGGCCTTTAAATTTCTCCGTGTGCGGCCCTCCGTGGAAAAAGTTTGGACACCCCTGATTCAGCCCCATGCTTCCCACAGCTTTGTGGAACTATTTAAGGAACGGTGCAGGGGTGATTACACATCTACCGAGGGCCACAATATTATTTGATATTGTTCACCTTTGAAAGGAGCTAAAAGCAAAGCCAGGAAGGACCGCCGCACGTTACCATGGTGACACTTTCTGTTTTGGTTTGGCAGCAGCATATCTCACGCTGACGTCCTAAACTCACTCCTATCTCCCCTTAGAAAAATAATTACACACTAACCTGACGTCCTGGCCTCACCACTATCTCCCCGACAAAGATAATTAGACACAAACTGCATGTGAGAGAACAATGTGAACAGCTGATAAGCCGGAAAAAGAGTTATGGAACATTGGGAGATGGTGTGAAGAAAAGGCCGAGATAGAAAGACGCGAGAAGGTTCCATTTCCCATGACAAGAACATGTGGAACTGGAGAGGAAAATACCACAATGTTTTGATTTCCCAAACACGTAATTGTTCTTTTGTGTGTTGTTATTCCACTACACCAGGGGTAGGGAACCTATGGCTCTAGAGCCAGATGTGGCTCTTTTGATGACTGCATCAAATATTAGCTGACATTGCTTAACACGATAATTATGAATAATTTCGCTGGTAATCACAGCGCTAAAAATAACGTGTAAAATATAAAACATTCTCATGCATTTAAATCCATCCATCCGTTTTCTACCGCACCTGTTCAAGAAGTCGCATTAATGGTAAGAAGTATTTTATATCACGATGGGGGGGAGGTCGCAGCTTGCTGCAGGGTCGTTTCCCCCAGGAAGGCAGACGGACTACTCGGGACATGGCATTTAGGTAAAAACATGATTTAATTCAAACTAAAAAAAGATACAAACAAAAATCGCTCACAATGGAGGCACAACTTGGGCATAAACAGACTATGAACATAAATCAAACAAAACTTACTTGGCATGGCATGAAGCACGAAACTATGGCAAGGCATGAAACAAGTCAGCACAGAGCAAGAAAAGATCACATTGACGCCAGGGTGACTGACTGGCAAAGACAAGCTTAAATACTGCCTCTTGATTAGAGTTTGGGAAGCAGGTGATCGGGCATTTTGTCCACCAGAGACAGGTGGACAAAATGAGTAACCAAAGAAAACCAGACAAGGGAGTGGAAAAACACAGGAACTTAAAGAGTCCAAAGGACAAACGAAAACATGATCAACAGACATGACATTTTATTTATTATTGGTTAGCTTCAGAATAACAATGTTATTAAAAAGAATAAAAGACTTATTATACTCTAAAAATGTTGGTCTTACTTAAAAATGCACACATTTAGTTGTATTCAGTCTTAAAAAATATTATATGGCTCTCACTGAAATACATTTTGAAATATTTGGCTTTCATGGCTCTCTCAGCCAAAAAGGTTCCCGACCCCTGTACTACATCATACCTTTAAACATTGAAATGTCAGTCCGAAACAAGCTTTTCTTTTTGTTAGGCTTGAATTTGGAGCAAAAAAGATGGTGTGACTAGACTTGGAGGTTGTATGGTTTTGTAGAAACAGACATGGCACAAAACTATTTCTTCAATGGCAACTTCTGGACTGGAGAAACACTAAAACAGGGTCTACAAATTAAAATCTGGCCCGCGGGATGTCTCACGTTTTGTTTTTTTTATTAGGGACCGATGTCCCTTTGAGACAAAGGACCCTACTGAATTTCTAATGTTTTATTATTATTATTATTATTAATCGTTATTATTATACCGCCGTTGCCTCTTTGAGCTGTAATTTGACCCCCTTATCATGCTTCAAAACTCACCAAATTTGACACAAACATCAGGACTGGCAAAAATTGAGATCCAATAAAAAAAAAAATTAAAAAAAAAAACAAAACTCAAAATTGTGCTCTAGCGCAGTGGTCCCCAACCACCGGGCCGCAGAAGAAATTTTTATTCATTTTTATTAATTTTTTTTATTTTTTTTTATTTGTTTATCTTTATTAAATCAACATAAAAAAACACACTATACACTTACAATTAGTGCACCAACCACAAAAACCTCCCTTTTTCATGACAAAAACGTCCCTTTTTCATGACAAAGAAAAACAATTAAAATAAAAAATTGACCCCTCCCAAGCCCCCCCACCCCGGGCCGCGGGACAAATTTTTAAGCGGATACAAAAAGGTTGGGGACCACTGCTCTAGCGCAAGGAAGAAAACAGACAAAACTGTCTGTAACTTCTAGCAGGAATGTCGTAGAAACATGAAACAAAAACCACTACGTAGGTCTTAGTTGGTCCTATATTTCACCCCCTGAGACCCCCCAGTTAAAATCAACAGGAAGTTTGCTATTCCAACTTCAATACAAAATTGGCTAAAAAAATTTGCTTTTTTTTTCAAACATTATCTCCTCTGAGGCCGTTTGTCGTTTCGGCTTCAAATAAGCACAGAAGAGGGATTGAACCCTTTTGATAAAAGTTAAAGTTTTAATTACTATCCTGGTTTTGGATTTTATGAGCCCGCAAAGAAGCATTGCGCTGCTGCTGTTGTCACCAATTGGCGGCTTTCTGCTCAGACAAAACTGTAGGACTGTCATACACACATGAAACGAAAACCTCAATGTGGGTCTCACTGAGACCTATATTTCATACACTGACCACGCCCAGCTAAAATCAACAGGAAGTTTGTTATTCCCACTTCAATAAAACAACTGCATTGCATTCACCATGCATTAGAGTCTCAAAATGGTGGCACCAAGGCGTCCTTATAAAATGCCCAAGCCACTTTACAACTGTTATTACTATGAGACTGATGTATAACACATGTGTATACAACTTTTTCTCTGTGTAATAATCCATCCATCCATTGTCTGCCGCTTATCTGGGCTTGGGTCGCGGGGGCAGCAGCCAAAGCGATCCCGTCCATCGCTGCTTGCAGCTTTAATTTTTCTTTTTTAATCTATTTTCTACCATTTGTTACTCAAGGTCTGCTAGCCACTCAGGGAAATCATGTCATCTAAAAATGCATTTTCCCATCCATAAGGTGACATCATCGCACTTGCATCGCAGTTTCAGGCGAGCGTGCGGCAAGTGCGCACTCTTTTTTCTGAAATCAGCTTTCACATTTTCATTTGCAAAGCTAATACCTGTGCCAGATGAAAACTGTTCATTAGTCTGCAGTTTTAAAGGCCTACTGAAATGAGATGTTCTTATTTAAACGGGGATAGCAGGTCCATTCTATGTGTCATACTTGATCATTTCCGCCATATTTTTGCTGAAAGGATTTAGTAGAGAACATCGAGGATAAAGTTCGCAACTTTTGGTCGCTAATAAAAAAGCCTTGCTTTTACCGGAAGTAGGAGACGATGTGCGCGTGATGTCACGGGTTGTGGAGCTCCTCACATCTGAACATTGTTTACAATCATGGCCACCAGCAGCTAGAGCGATTCGGACCGAGAAAGCGACAATTTCCCCATTAATTTGAGCGAGGATGAAAGATTTGTGGATGAGGAAAGTGAGAGTGAAGGACTAGGGGGAAAAAGACTATACAGTGGGAGCGATTCAGATGTTATTATACACATTTACTAGGATAGTTCTGGAAAATTCCTTATCTGCTTATTGTGTTGCTAGTGTTTTAGTGAGATTATAAAGTCATACCTGAAAGTCGGAAGGGTGTGGTGACCGCCAGTGTCTCTGAGTGAAGCCATGGCGGAGCCAAGAAAGTCGCAGCTGCCTCTTTGCCAGCTGCAGGAGGGACGACACAAGCTCCAAACATGTTTACGGTAAGAGCCGACTTATTACCACAATTTTCTCACCGAAACCTGCCAGTTGACATGTGGTAGAGAAACATATTCGCTTGACCGCTCTGTTCCGTATTAAAGCTTCACAGCAAACAAAGAAACACCGGCTGTGTTTGTGTTGCCAAAGGCAGCTGCAATCCACCGCTTTCCGCCAACAGCATTCTTCTTTGACGTCTCCATTATTAAATGAAAAAATTGCAAAAGATTCAGCAACGCAGATGTCCAGAATACTGTGTAATAATGAGATTAAAGCAGACGACTTTTAGCCGTGATCGGTGCTGGGATAAAATGTCCGCTACAACCAATAACGCGTCAACATATGCATCATTCCGCGACATTTTCAACAGGACACTTTGTGGTAAATTTAAAATTGCAATTTACTAAACTAAAAAGGCCGTATTGGCATGTGTTGCAATGTTAATATTTCATCATTGATATATAAACTATCAGACTGCGTGGTCGGTAGTAGTGGCTTTCAGTAGGCCTTTAAAAGGGGATAGCAGGTCCATTCTATGTGTCATACTTGATAATTTCGCCATATTGCCATATTTTTGCTGAAAGGATTTAGTAGAGAACATCGACGATAAAGTTCGCAACTTTGGGCCGCTAATAAAAAAGCCTTGCCTGTACCGGAAGTAGCAGACGATGTGCGCGTGACATCACGGGTTGCGGAGCTCCTCACATCTGAACATTGTTTACAATCATGGCCACCAGCAGCTAGAGCGATTCAGACCGAGAAAGCGACAATTTCCCCATAAATTTGAGCAAGGATGAAAGATTCGTGGATGAGAAAAGTGAGAGTGAAGCACTAGAAAAACAAAAAAACTAGACAGCAGAGCAATTCAGATATTATTAGACAAATTTACTAGGATAATTCTGGAAAATCCCTTATCTGCTTATTGTGTTATTAGTGAGATTGTATGGTCTTACCTGTACAACCTGAAGGTCGGAGGGGTGTGGTGACCGCCAGTGTCTCCGAGGGAAGCCACGTTTCTCGACGAGGCGAAGGCAGCCGTTGCTTCCTCCACGTTGGAAGCGTGCGACGGTCGGGGGCGGCCGGTGGGAGGAGGCAAGAGAGTCCGCAGTTGCCTTTTTGACAGGTGCAGGTGGAACGCCGAAGCTCTCCGCTCATGCTCTTAGGTAAGAGCCAACTTATTACCAACATTTTCTCACCGAAACCTGCCGGTTGACATGTGTTAGGGAACCATGTTCGCTTGACCGCTCTGTTCCATAGTAAAGCTTCACCTTCGGGAATGTAAACAATGAAACACCGGCTGTGTTTGTGTTGCTAAAGGTGGCCGCAATACACCGCTTCCCACCTACATCTTTCTTCTTTGACGTCTCCATTATTAATTGAACAAATTGCAAAAGATTCAGCAACACAGATGTCCACAAAACTGTGGAATTATGCGATGAAAAGAGACGATTTACGTCTGGGGTCGAGGCTGGAATAAAATGTCCTCTACAACGCGTGACGTCACGCGCACGCGTCATCATATCACGACGTTTTCAACAGGATACTTCACGCGAAATTTAAAATTGCAATTTAGTAAACCAAAAAGGCCGTATTGGCATGTGTTGCAATGTTAATATTTCATCATTGATATATAAACTATCAGACTGTGTGGTCGGTAGTAGTGGCTTTCAGTAGGCCTTTAAACATTGAAGTGTCAGTCCGTAACAAGCTTTTCTTTTTGTTAGTCTTGGATTTTGAGGCAGCAAAAAGGATAGTGTGACTTGACTTGGAGGTTGTATGCTTTTGTAGAAACAGACATGGCACAAAACTATTTCTTCAATGGCAACTTTCTGTACTGGAGAGAACCTAAAACAGGGGCTCCAAATTACAAACCCTGTTTCCATTTGAGTTGGGAAATTGTGTTAGATGTAAATATAAACGGAATGCAATGATTTGCAAATCATTTTCAACCCATATTCAGTTGAATATGCTACAAAGACAACATATTTGATGTTCAAACTGATAAACATTTTTTTTTTTGCAAATAATCATTAACTTTAGAATTTGATGCCAGCAATATCTGAAAAAGAAGTTGGGAAAGGTGGCAATAAATACTGATAAAGTTGAGGAATGCTCATCAAACACTTATTTGGAACATCCCACAGGTGTGCAGGCTAATTGGGAACAGGTGGGTGCCATGATTGGGTATAAAAGCAGCTTCCATGAAATGCTAAGTAATTCACAAACGAGGATGGGGTGATGGTCACCACTTTGTAAGCAAATTGTCGAACAGTTTTAGAACAACATTTCTCAACGAGCTATTGCAAGGAATTTAGGGATTTTACCATCTACAGTCCGTAAAATCATCAAAAGGTTCAGAGAGTCTGGAGAAATCACTCCATGTAAGCGATGATATTACGGACTTTTGATTCCTCGGGCAGTACTGCATCAAAAACCGACATCAGTGTGTAAAGGATATCACCACGTGGGCTTAGGAACACTTCATAAAACCACTGTCAGTAACTACAGTTGGTCGCTACATCTGTAAGTGCAAGTTAAAACTCTACTATGCAAAGCAAAACCCATTTATCAACAATACAAAGGAACGCCGCTGGCTTCGCTGGGCCCGAGCTCATCTAAGATGGACTGATGCAAAGTGGAAAAGTGTTTTGTGGTCTGACGAGTCCACATTTCAAAATATATTAGGAAACTGTGAATGTGGTGTTCTCTGAAACAAAGAGGAAAATAACCATCTAGATTGTTATAGGCGAGAAGTTGAAAAGCCAGCATGTGTGATGGTATGGGGGTGTATTAGTGCCCAAGGCATGGGTAACTTACACATCTGTTAAGGCACCATTAATGCTGAAAGGTCCATACAGGTTTTGGAGCAACATATGTTGTCATCCAAGCAACGTTATCATGGACGCCCCTGCTTATTTCAGCAAGACAATGCCAAACCACGTGTTGCAACAGCGTGGCTTCGTAGTAAAAGAGTGCGGGTACTTTCTTGGCCCGTCTGCAGTCCAGACCTGTCTCCCATGGAACATGTGTGGGGCATTATGAAGCGTAAAATACGACAAAGGAGACCCCGGACTGCTGAAGTCTCAATCCACACGTGAATAAATTACCATATTAATTAGCCATGTGCTCATTGTTACGTGGAGTGAATACAGTAGCAATCAATTACCATACTAAGTAGTATGTGTGCTGTTGTCTATGTTACGTAGACTTAAAAAACTGAAGCGTTTTTTTTTTATTGGTGAAATTTTTACTGGGGCACTGCAGATCAACACTGGGGCACGTGCCCCAGTGAAATCTGTCTGGCGACGCCACTGGTTGTCATTAATGATTGTGAACTTTAACATTCTCCCTTCAAACAAGTGAATGAACTTCCTTCAAGACCAGTGATTACATATTTTGTTCTCCAGGGGTTGTAGTTTTGATGATTTATTCACATGCAAGAAAAATGACAAATGTTTACAATCAATGGATAACAAGATATTATTAATGTGAAGCAAAACAAGACATGAATAGAAAACAATAACCATTCAAACTGTATGCGTCCATCTGTGTTTGATTCTTTACAAAGCTTACATTCTGAAGGTGTCGGCATGTCCAAGGTTCTCTCCGTTTCAATGTTCTAGAGCAGGGGTCACCAACGCGGTGCCCGCGGGCACCAGGTTGCCCGTAAGGACCAGATGAGTCGCCCGCTGGCCCGTTCTAAAAATAGCTCAAAAAGCAGCACTTACCAGTGAGCTGCCTCTATTTTAAAAATTGTATTTATTTACTAGCAAGCTCGTCTCGATTTGCTCGACATTTTTAATTCTAAGAGAGACAAAACTCAAATAGAATTTGAAAATCCAAGAAAATATTTGAAAGACTTGGTCTTCACTTGTTTAAATAAATTCATACATTTTTTTACTTTGCTTCTTATAACTTTCAGAAAGACAATTTGAGAGAAAAAAATATAAATGATTTTATGATTTTTAAACACATATAACTTTTTACCTTTTAAATTCCTTCCTCTTCTTTCCTGACAATTTAAATCAATGTTCATGTAAATTTATTTTTTTTATTGTTAAGAATAAGAGATACATTTTAGTTTAATTCTTCATTTCAGCTTCTGTTTTTTGGACGAACAATATTTGTGAAATATTTCTTCAAACTTATTATGATTGAAATTCCCAAAAATATTCTGGCTAATCTAGAAAATCTTTAGAATCAAATTTAGAATCAAATTAAATCTTAATTCAAAGTCTTTTGAATTTCTTTTCAAATTTTTGTTCTGGAAAATCTAGAAGAATTAATGATTTGTCTTTGTTAGAAATATAGCTTGGTCCAATTTGTTATATATTCTAACAAAGTGCAGATTGGATTTTAACCTATTTAAAACATGTCTAAAATGAATCTTAATCCGGAAAAAGTACTAATGATGTTCCATAAATTATTTTTTTTATTTTTTCAAAAAGATTCGAATTAGCTAGATTTTCTTTTCTTTTTTTCGGTTGAATTTTGAATTTTAAAGAGTCGAAATTGAAGATAATCTGTTTCAAAATAAAATTTTCATTTTTTTTCGTGTTTTCTCCTTTTCTAGCGGTTCAATTAAGTGGTTTTTTTCATCATTTATTCTCCACAAAAAACCTTTCGTAAAAGGAAAAAAAATGTACGACTGAAAGACAGACAGAAATACTCATTTTTTAATATATATATAGATTTAATTACTAAAGGTAAATTAAGCAAATTGTCTATTTCTGGCAATTTATTTAAGTGTGTATCAAACTGGTAGCCCTTTGCATTAATCAGTACCCAAGAAGTATGTAAAAAAAAGGTTGGTGACCCCTGTTCTATTTGTTACACGAGACAGCGCTAAAACTCTCCAATATTATAAAGTTTAGCGCAGAGTTGATGTGCAATTTAAAAAAGGAAGCACTGCGGGTGACATCATGCGTTGTTAGGGGACTTCCTGCGTGTTGCAGCCCAGAACCTCCAGACGCAGAGCGATGTCATTGACCCAACCACGGGGGTGGATCTTCAGGTAGCGGCCAAACAGAGCTGGTTCAAAAACAGTGAGGGCCTCCTTGTCCGGACTTGTGTTTCCTGTGAAGATCTGACGAGGAATGATATGTAAGAAGTCTGTAATATGGACCAGTCACATTTCACTTGACAATATCACGGGATTGCCCTCAATGAACTGAAGTCCCAGACCATGATGCTCGCTCACCACGTTGGATTCTACAAACCCTGTTTCCATATGAGTTGGGAAATTGTGTTAGATGTAAATATAAACAGAATACAATGATTTGCAAATCATTTTCAACCCATATTCAGTTGAATGCACTACAAAGACAACATATTTGATGTTCAAACTCATAAACGTAATTTTTTTTTGCAAATAATAATTAACTTAGAATTTCATGGCTGCAACACGTGCCAAAGTAGTTGGGAAAGGTCATGTTCACCACTGTGTTACATCACCTTTTCTTTTAACAACACTCAATAAACGTTTGGGAACTGAGGAAACTAATTGTTGAAGCTTTGAAAGTGGAATTCTTTCCCATTCTTGTTTTATGTAGAGCTTCAGTCGTTCAACAGTCCGGGGTCTCCGCTGTCGTATTTTACGCTTCATAAAGCGCCACACATTTTCCATGGGACACAGGTCTGGACTGCAGGCGTGCCAGGGAAGTACCCGCACTCTTTTTTTTACGAAGCCACACTGTTTTAACACTTGTCTTGCTGAAATAAGCAGGGGCGTCCATGATAACGTTGCTTGGATGACAACATATGTTGCTCCAAAACCTGTATGGACCTTTCAGCATTAATGGTGCCTTCACAGATGTGTAAGTTACCCATGCCTTGGGCACTAATACACCCCCATACCATCACAGATGCTGGCTTTTGAACTTTGCACCTATAACAATCCTAATGGTTATTTTCCTCTTTGTTCTGGAGGACACCATGTCCTCTGTTTCCAAATATAATTTGAAATGTGGACTCGTCAGACCACTGAACCCTTTTCCACTTTGCATCAGTCCATCTATGATGAGCTCTGGCCCAGCGAAGCAAGCGGCGTTCCTGGGTGTTGTTGATAAATGGGTTTTGCTTTGCATAGTAGAGTTTTAACTTGCACTTACAGATGTAGCGACCAACTGTAGTTACTGACAGTGGTTTTATGAAATGTTCCTGAGCCTATGTGGTGATATCCTTTAAGCACTGATGTCGGTTTTTGATGCAGTACCGCCTGAGGGGTCAAAGGTCCGTAATATCATCGCTTACGTGCAGTGATTTCTCCAGGTTCTCTGAACCTTTTGATGATTTTACGGACAGTAGATGGTAAAATTCCTAAATTCCTTGCAATAGCTCGTTGAGAAATGTTGTTCTAAAACTGTTCGACAATTTGCTTACAAAGTGGTGACCCTCACCCCATCCTTGTTTGTGAATTACTTAGCATTTCATGGAAGCTGCTTTTATACCCAATCATGGCACCCACCTGTTCCCAATTAGCCTGCACACCTGTGGGATGTTCCAAATAAGTGTTTGATGAGCATTCCTCAACTTTATCAGTATTTATTGCCACCTTTCCCAACTTCTTTGTCACATGTTGCTGGCATCAAATTCTAAAGTTAATGATTATTTGCTCAAAAAAAAATGTTTATCAGTTTGAACATCAAATATCTTGTCTTTGTAGTGCATTCAACTGAATATGGGTTGAAAAGGATTTGCAAATCATTGTATTCTGTTTATATTTACATCTGACACAATTTCCCAACTCATATGGAAACGGTGGACGTGGTGTCCTCCGGAACAAAGACGAAAATAACCATTCGGATTGTTATAGGCGCAAAGTTCAAAAGCCAGCATCTGTGATGGTATGGGGGTGTATTAGTGCCCAAGGCATGGGTAACTTACACATCTGTGAAGGCACCATTAATGCTGAATGGTCCATACAGGTTTTGGAGCAACATATGTTGTCATCCAAGCAACGTTATCATGGACGCCCCTGCTTATTTCAGCAAAACAATGCCAAGCCACGTGTTACAACAGCGTGGCTTCGTAGTAAAAGAGTGCAGGTACCTTCCTGGCCCGCCTGCAGTCCAGACCTGTCTCCCATGGAAAATGTGTGGCGCATTATGAAGCGTAAAATACGACAGCGGAGACCCCGGACTGTTGAAGCACTGAAGCTCTACATAAAACAGGAATGGAAAAGAATTCCACTTTCAAAGCTTCAACAATTAGTTTCCTCAGTTCCTAAACGTTTATTGAGTGTTGTTAAAAGAAAAGGTGATGTAACACAGTGGTGAACATGCCCTTTCCCAACTACTTTGGCACGTGTTGCAGCCATGAAATTCTAAGTTAATTATTATTTGCAAAAAAAAATAATGTTTATGTGTTTGAACATCAAATATCTTGTCTTTGTAGTGCATTCAACTGAATATGGGTTGAAAAGGATTTCCAAATCATTGTATTCTGTTTATATTTACATCTAACACAATTTCCCAACTCATATGGAAACAGGGTTTGTAGAAACACTGAGATGAAGTCTAAGTTCTTCATGAGTGTTTTTAAAACTGCACCAATTTTTTCCTCAGTGTTTTGTCCAAAGGATTATCTGTTATATGTATTTTTTTTTTATCTGTGATATGTATTTTCAGAATGTGCTTGTTCTATTTTGGGCCGACGTAAAGGAAAGAAAACAATCCGAAGTTGTTTTTTTAAGTTATCATGCCATGATTGTACTGGTCCGGCCCACGTGGGAAAAGCTTTTCCCGAGATATTTCCTGCAATTGTTTTGAAACTTTACCCAGCCAGATTAGACGTGTGGAGGATGCCTCAGCTTTTCATTACAGGGCTGAGGTGAGCAATATTAGCCTTCTCCATAGAGCAGGGGTGTCCCAACCTTTTGACTGGGGGGGTCTGTGGGCTTAACATATACAACCCAATCCAAACAACCTTCCCTAGTCATGGTGCAGAAAAGAAAACATGATCACACAACCAACTCATTCAACTTTATGGAGTTTATCAAACAAAACTTCCAATCAACATTAAAAAACATCCAAATGACAAGAGATGACGGGGAAAAAATGCACAACCCCGTCTCACACGTACCCACGTTTGTCGGCTTTCCGAATGTTTTAAGCCCACAGACCACGCTAGCGGGTCTACCTGGTTGATCCTGCCAGTAGCATATGCTTGTCTCAAAGATTAAGCCATGCAAGTGCAAGTGCAAACGAGTTATCTTTGAGACAAGCATATGCTACTGGCAGGATCAACCAGGTAGACCCGCTAGCGTGGTCTGTGGGCTTAAAACATTCGGAAAGCCGACAAACGTGGGTACGTGTGAGACGGGGTTGTGCATTTTTTCCCCGTCATCTCTTGTCATTTGGATGTTTTTTAATGTTGATTGGAAGTTTTGTTTGACAAACTCCATAAAGTTGAATGAGTTGGTTGTGTGATCATGTTTTCTCTTCTGCACCATGACTAGGGAAGGTTGTTTGGATTGGGTTATATATGTATTTGCTGTGTTTTTTAATTACAATTAATGGTTGAGTTACCATCATTTGCCACCTGATGGTGACAAAATTACATCAGTCAGACTGCTGGTCGTACCGATATGATATCAATCTACTGTTCCGGTAATCTTCGCGTCTCCGACTTCCCTCCTGCTCCTTTGTCTTTATTGTGTCCTGTCCCCTACAGCCCCTGTGTCTCAGCTTTTGTTGTGCACTCCTGCTGCGGCTCATTCCCCCTGGATCCTTGACCCACGCTTGGACTTCTGTCCCACGACCCCGCTCGGACCTCGGACCCCTTTTGCCCTTTCCCTTCTGGACTTGTTCGCTGTCACATCCGGCGCACACTCCAACAAACCCTCTGGTATTTACATACGTTTAATTTCCACACGTAGTATTCCATTTATATACCAAGTAGCATACACACCCTACGTAATCATCAAGTGCTCAATAAAACCCGTTGAGCTTGACCCTAAGTTGTCGTATTTCCTTGAATTGCTGCCAGGGCGCTAATTCATTTAAAACCTCTTCTCACTCCAGCGTTTACCAAAGGCATGCGGTAAATTTAGCCCTGTGCTTATAAATTATAGTGTGATGTAAGGATACCATCATGAAAAGCACATTTAATACAAAAAACGTTATTATGGTCTTACCTTTACTTATAAATGAAGTCCATGCGCAGCTCCTTCTGTTTAAAAGCATCGATAACTTGTTTATAGAAGTCTTCCTTATCTTTCTTCAGTTTTAAAAGTCTCTCTGTCTCGATGGAGATCTTCCTTTATTACCTCCTGCTTCGATTGAAAGTCCAGTTTAGAAAACTGTTTTATTTTAGATATGTAGTCCTCCATGTTAGAAGTGCAAGCGAGAGGTAAAAATAAACGATCGCTGCTCACTCTTGCTGCTTGTTGTCACTTCTTCTGCAGCCGAGTAGTCGCAAGAAGGATCACTAGCGCCCTCTACCACCAGGAGGCGGGAGTCATTTAATGACTCATATTTGACACACACAGCTACGGTATATTAATAAAACATAGCTGCTTACTGTTCTTTTTAGCATATTCAATAGCTTGGAACATAAATTCCATTGAATAGCTCTTAATCTTCTTCCCTTTATGCGATTTCAAATGATTGAAATCAGCCTCCTCCATTTTGAAAATGATGACAGGTGAAGTGTTTGACCCGACGGAAATTCTAGGTATATGCTAATTATTTTGCGAAACGAGAATGACCCGGCGGAAATTCTAGACATGCGCTAATAAAAATAATATTTTGCGAAACAAGTTTGACCCGGCGTTAATCCTGAGCCGGCGGTAATGCTAAGCATGCGCTAATTATTTTGCGAAACGACTTTGACCCGGCAGTAATTCTAGGCAGGCGCATACTATATACCCGGCGGCAATTCAAGGAAATACGGTAACACTCTTTTGTTCAAATGGACACATCTGGTGTTGGAGCCATGATTCATGTCAATCCACATGGTGCAACAGCTCTCTAAGGTGTGAATACTCAGACTAATGAACAGATTTCATCTGATGCATGTGTTAAAAATGGAAATTCAAAACATTTACACGGTGAATTCCTAGTCTTTTTTTTTTTCAGTGCTTGATGTAAAAATAAACTGTTCCCGTCTACCACAATTGAACTCTTTTCGTGTTTCTAAAAGCCAGAAAGTTGTCATTTCACATGAGTATTGGAACAGCTGGATCAAGACAGACCGAAGACAGCATGTGCGACTGGGGAAGATTGTCTCGGACTGTCGAACCACTAACACTGGTACTCCTCAGGGCTGTGTACTTTCCCCCTGGCTCTTCTCCCCTTAAACAAACCGCTGCACCTCCAGTCACCAGTCGTTAAAGCTGCTGAAGTATGCGGATGTCACTACCCTCATCGGGCTCATCTCAGATGGCGATGAGTCCGCCTACAGGAGAAAGGTGGACCGGCTGGCGTCCTAGTGCAGCCTCAACAACCTGGAGCTGAACGCCCAGAAAACAGTGGAGATGATCATGGACTTCAGGAAAGTCACAGCCCCACCATCCCCCCTCACCCTGATTGACTCTCCCACCCCTATCTCCCTTGTGGACTCCTTCTGTTTCTTGGGCACCACCATCACCCAAGACCTTAAGTGGGAGCCGACCATCATCTCCCTCCTCAAGAAGGCCTAGCAGCGGATGTACTTCCTGCGGCAGCTGAGGAAACTTATGGTGCCGACCAAGATGCTGGTGCAGTTTTATTCAGCCATCATCGAGTCCATCCTCACCTCCTCCATCACCGTGTGGTTCCCCGGCGCCACAGTCCAGGATAAGCATCGACTGCAGCGCATGGTACGTGTTGCTGAGAAGGTGATTGGCTGCAAACTCCCATCCCTCCAGGACCAGGAGGCGTGTGGGTCGGATCACAGCTGGCTCTTCTCACTCTGGACACAAACTATTCTCCCCTCTCCCCTCAGGCAGGAGACTAGGTCCACCCGGACCCACACCTCCCGCCACCTGAACAGTTTTTTCCCCTCGGCCATCAGACACATGAACAAGAACAAGATCTGATAGCTCACTTACAACTCATCTTATTACTTATTCTGTCTTGTCTGTCTTCTGTGTTGCACGATTGCAACAAGAAAAATTCCTAGTTTGTGAACCCATTCTTATTCTGATTCTGATATAATTTTGTGTCATGTCTTTTGTTTCTACACAATTGAACAAGTGAATGAACATCCTCCAAGTCTGGTAGAGGTTGTAAAAGTCTTCCCATTGTCATTCGTCTGATAGGTGCTGCTGGTTGGATTAGCACCAGAGTTCCCTGGGCGGTGGCTGAACGAGTCGTGGTCTGCGTACTTCAACATCCGAAAGTTTCCTCCTACCTTTTCATTGTGCGAGTCCTCCTCCAACACGCTGCTCCACGAGTTGCCATCGTCACTAACGCTCACGGCAAACTGGGTCACCATCATCTCTGTCAGCAGAGAGGTCGCCCCCTGGGTCACCACGCCTGTGATGCGCTTGACCGCCATCAGGTCCACCAGCAGCCACTCTCCGGGGTTGTTGCTCTGCTCAATTGGGAGATGGTGTGAGAAAGGCTTGTCTGGTTCTTCCCTCACGGAGGACATCCCTCACCTTGGGCCTCCAGGCATTGACGATGCCCTTCTGATGAAGGCGCGCCAGACTTGGTTTCCAGCTGCGCAGCAGAGAGGAGCGATGCGTGGAGGCGCGGATGTCGGTGATCCGCCCTGAACTCAGGCCAAGAGGGTACGAGCAACCTGCACACACACACACACACACAGCCGCCTCAGACTTTCCCCGCAGAAAACAGGCAAATATTGCACGCTGACTGTTGAGATCGCAGCCCAGCAGCTCCATTCTCAGCGCAGGCCTCAGCATGAAGTGTTTGGGGTGGATCCTGATGTAGCGAGCCACTATGGGCGGATTAAAGAGGTTACGTTTCACCTTGGAGTTGTCCATGTGGCCCTGGAATTGCTGAAAGACAAAGCAATTCATCGATCAAACCACCAGAAAGTCATTGGCTGCAGGCTCCTGTCCCTCCAGGACCTGTTCTTCTCCAGGACATGGAGGTGCACGGGTCGGATCACAGCTGACTCTTCTCATCCTGGACACAAACTGTTCTCCCCTCTCCCCTCAGGCAGGAGACTACGCTCCAGCCAGACCCACACCTCCCCCCACCTCAAGACCTTTTCCCCTCAGTCTTCAGCCACATGAACAATAACAAGATTTGATAGCTCACTTACAGATCTTCTTATTACCTATTCTGTCTTACATGTTATTACCGATTCCATGGGGGCTCAAACGAGCTATTTTTCAATTGACCAAGTCGAGGGGATCTACCTCATTCTTATATAGACGTTTTTGTTAACAAGGGAAAGGTGATTAATAATAATACAAGCATGTTTAACACATATAGATTCCTTTCTTTCATGAAGACAAGAATATAAGTTGGAGTACTACCTGACTCTGATGACTTGCATTGATTGGAACGAGACAGTGGTGCTGATAACGTCCACATTTTCAAATGGATGAGGAAAAAAGTGCTCTTTTCTGTCCGATGCCACATGAGAGTGGTTGGTTTTGGCATCTTATTTGTCTAGCTTCCATACTCGTTTTTATAAACTTTACAAGAAATACATTGCGGCAAACTCCGTGCACGGCAGTTTTTTGAGACTCTTATTTTGTTAGCGCCTTTATTGTGAAGATAGGAACTGTGCAGTCGGTCTTTAGCGTTGGTGACGGCAGGTACGATGCGAGAGTCTGTTGAAATAAAAAGTGTTTCTGGCTTTCCCCCCGATCAACCAGCGTTATGTCAGAAGATCTTCGGGTGCCGTGAATGTCAATCAAATGACGAAAGTGACGTCTTAGTGAAGATTGATGATCACTAATTTTTAGGTCTATTCTTTTAATGCCTGGCTGGCGATCGACTGACACACACCTCTACAATCGACCGGTAGCTCGCGATCGACGTAATGGGCACCACTGACCTATTGTGTCTTATATGTATTTTATGTTATTACCTATTATGTGTTACAAAACCCATTTTCATATGAGTTGGGAAATTGTGTTAGATGTAAATATAAACGGAATACAATGATTTGCAAATCATTTTCAACCCATATTCAGTTGAATATGCTACAAAGACAACATATTTGATGTTCAAACTCATAAACATTTTTTTTTTTGCAAATAATCATTAACTTTAAAATTTGATGCCAGCAACAGGTGACAAAGAAGCTGGGAAAGGTGGCAATAAATACTGATAAAGTTGAGGAATGCTCATCAAATACTTATTTGGAACATCCCACAGGTGTGCAGGCTAATTGGGAACAGGTGGGTGCCATGATTGGGTATAAAAACAGCTTCCAAAAAAATGCTCAGTCTTTCACAAGAAAGGATGGGACAAAGGACACCCCTTTGTCCACAACCGCGTGAGCAAATAGTCAAACAGTTTAAGAACAACGTTTTTCAAAGTGCAATTGCAAGAAATTTAGGGATTTCAACATCTGCGGTCCATAAAATCATCAAAAGGTTCAGAGAATCTGGAGAAATAACTCCACGTAAGCGGCATGGCCGGAAAACAACATTGAATGACCGTGACCTTCGATCCCTCAGACGGCACTGTTTTGACAACCGACATCAATCTCTAACGGATATCACCACATGGGCTCAGGAACACTTCAGAAAACCACTGTCATTAAATACAGTTCATCGCTACATCTGTAAGTGCAAGTTCTACTATGCAAAGCAAAAGCCATTTATCAACAACATCCAGAAACGCCGCCGGCTTCTCTGGGCCCGAGATCATCTAAGATGGACTGATGCAAAGTGGAAAAGTGTTTTGTGTTTTTGGAAATATTCAACATCGTGTCATCCGGACCAAAGGGGAAGCGAACCACATTCAGCATGTGTTACAACAGCGTGGCTTCGTAAAAAAAGAGTGTGGGTACTTTCCTGGCCCACCTGCAGTCCAGACCTGTCTCCCATCAAAAATGTGTGGCACATTATGAAGCGTAAAATACGACAGCGGAGACCCCGGACTGTTGGGCGACTGAAGCTCTACATAAAACAAGAATGGGAAAGAATTCCACTTTCAAAGCGTCAATAATTAGTTTCCTCAGTTCCCAAACGTTTATTGAGTGTTGTTAAAAGAAAAGGTGATGTAACACAGTGGTGAACATGCCCTTTCCCAAAGTTGCAGCCATGAAATTCTAAGTTAATTATTATTTGAAAAAAAAAAATAAAGTTTATGAGTTTGAACATCAAATATGTTGTCTTTGTAGCATATTCAACTGAATATGGGTTGAAAAGGATTTGCAAATCATTGTATTCCGTTTATATTTACATCTAACACAATTTCCCAACTCAAAATGTATTTCCGCATACTAAAGAGATCAAAACATTAGAGTTGCACCGTTCCGACTGACATGAAACAATCTGATACAGGTCAAACATGGGCAAAAAGAAAAGGGAATTGACCCCCAGTATGAAAGTTAAAGGTGTGCATACATTGGGCCGAGTGGTGTGGTTTCCTTGGTAGGTGGTCCACTGCTGCTGGTCCTGGCTGTAGGACACGGTGAAGTGGGAGATGTAGTTGTCCCTCAGGTTGGAACTCACTCCCTGCGTCTCAACAGCATGCAGCAGGGTCGGCCTTAGAAGATCCACCTAACAGGACAGCGATGGTACTTTGTAGTACAGAGTAAATAACATTGCATCACACTTTATAGGACAGAGTATAAAAGCGTGCAGGGCACAGGGAAGATTGGAACCTGCAGCCAGGAGGCGTGGTCTGTGCCCATCCAGGCATTGATGTAACCCGACTGATGCAGCCTCGCCAGTTGGGGCCTCCAGCTGCCTGGACACCACCCGAGAGAAGGAACACCGTCATGCACACACCCATGGGAAATAGAATAACAATAACTAAATATATTTTAACTATGTCAAATAGAATAACAATAATTAAATGTATTATACCAGTATAAAATAGAATAACAATAATTACATATATTCTAACAATATAACATAGAATAAAAATAGTTAAATATATTCTAACAATATAAATCCAATCCAATCCACTTTATTTATATAGCACATTTAAACAACAAAATGTTTCCAAAGTGCTGCACAACAATATTAAAAACAACATTGAAATACTATCATGAGCTCCACCAATGACTGAATAAAAATATAATAATAATAGTTAAATATATTCTAACAATATAAAATAGAATAACAATAGTTAAATACATTCTACCAATATAAAATAGAATAACAAAAGTTAAATATACTCTAACAATATAAAATAGAATAACAATTGTTAAATATATAATACCGATATAAAATTGAAAAACAATATTAAATATATATTCTAATAATATAAAATAGAAAAACAATAATCCAATATATTCTAACAATATAAAATAGAATAACAATAGTGAAATACATTCTACATGTATAAAATAGAATAACAATAGTTAAATATATTATACCAATATAAAATAACAACAACGAAAATTAAATATATTGTAGTAATATAAACTGCAATAACAGTAACTAAATATATTCTAACAATATAAAATAGGATAACAATAATTCAATGTATTCTAACAATATAAAATAGAATAACAATAGTTAACTAAAGCTGAAAGCAGCGATGGACGAGACCGAGTATTTGTAGCCATCATTTGTATTGAAGGGGGGAATTGCAAATTTCCTGTTGATTTTAGCTGGGGGTTGTCACTTGTATTAAATATAGGTCTAAGTGAGACCTACATTGAGGTTTTTGTTTCATATGTCTCTGACATTCCTACTGGGAATTAGAGGCAGTTTTGTCTGAGCAGAGTGCCACCATCTTGAGATGGCAGTAGCGCACCAGCAGCAGAGCAGCGGTTATTTGAGGGCTCAAAAAATCCAAACCGGAGCAGTAATTAAAACTCTTTCATCAACTTTCAACCGGAAGGGTTCAATCTCTCTCCTGTGCTTATTTGAAGCCGACATGATAAACGCGCTCAGAGGAGATAATGTTTGAAAAAAGATGAAAGTTTTTATACAAATTTTGTTTTGAAGGGGGAATTCCAAACCTCCTGTTGATTTTTGCTGGGGGTTGTCATTGTATGAAATATAGGTCTAAGTGAGACCTACATAGAAATTTTTGTTTCATGTGTCTACAACATTCTTACTGGGATTTAGAGGCGGTGTCTATGTTTTCTTCCTTGTGGGCGCTAGCGCGCAATTTCAATTTTTGGGGTTTGTGTTTTTTGATTAGATTGCAGTTTTTGCTAGTCCTGATGTGTGTGTCAAATTTGATGCGTTTTGAAGCATGTTAAGGGGGTCAAATTACAGCTCAAAGAGGCGGCACAATAATAATAAAGAATAATAATAATAAAACCTTAGAAATTCAATACAGTCCTCTGTCCCAAAGGGACATCGGTCCCTAAATATATTATACCAATATGAAATAGAATAATAAAATATATTCTTACCCATGTGATCTGAGGCGTTGATCTGGGAATCCTGGATCCTTCCTGATTCCATTCCCAGAGGTAAGACACAGTCTGCAGACAGAGCCGTCATTAAACACTCGGCCTGGGATTCATGTCTCCTTTCAGAGAGTCCTTCACATGACTCGCTTGTTCATCACCCTCTTTGTTGGTTGTGTCACCTGGTGTTAGAGGACTAATCAACCGTCTTTGTTGGTTGTGTCACCTGGTGTTAGAGGACTAATTGTTGGTTGGGTCACCTGGTGATAGAGGACTAATCAACCGTCTTTGTTGGTTGTGTCACCTGGTGTTGGAGGACTTATCAACCCTCCTTGTTGGTTGTGTCACCTGGTGATAGAGGACTAATCAACCGTTTTTGTTGGTTGTGTCACCTGGTGTTAGAGGACTAATCAACCCTCTTTGTTGGTTGTGTCACCTGGTGTTAGAGGACTTATCAACCCTCTTTGTTGGTTGTGCCACCTGGTGATAGAGGACTAACCCACCGTCTTTGTTGGTTGTGTCACCTGGTGTTAGAGGACTAATCAACGCTCTTTGTTGGTTGTGTCACCTGGTGTTAGAGGACTAATCAACCCTCTTTGTTGGTTGTGTCACCTGGTGTTAGAGGACTAATCAACCCTCTTTGTTGGTTTTGTCACTTGGTGTTAGATGACTAATCAACCCTCTTTGTTGGTTGTGTCACCGGTGTTAGAGGACTAATCAACCCTCTTTGTTAGTTGTGTCACCTGGTGTTAGAGGACTAATCAACCCTCTTTGTTGGTTGTGTCACCTGGTGTTAGAGGGCTAGTCAACTGTCTTTGTTGGTTGTGTCATCTGCTGTTAGAGGACTAACCAACCGTCTTTGTTGGTTGTGTCACCTGGTGTTAGAGGGCTAATCTACCATCTTTGTTGGTTGTGTCACCTGGTGTTAGGAGGACTAATCGACCCTCTTTGTTGGTTGTGTCACCTGGTGTTAGAGGACTAATCAACCCTCTTTGTTGGTTGTGTCACCTGGTGTTAAAGGACTAAACAACCGTCTTTGTTGGTTGTGTCACCTGGTGTTAGAGGACTAATCAACCGTCTTTGTTGGTTGTGTCACCTGGTGTTAGTGGGCTAATCAACCCTCTTTGTTGGTTGTGTCACCTGGCACTAGAGGACTAATCAACCCTCTTTGTTCGTTGTGTCACCTGGTGTTAGAGGACTAATCAACCCTCTTTGTTGGTTGTGTCACCTGGTGTTAAAGGACTAATCAACCCTCTTTGTTGGCTGTGTCACCTGCTGTTAGTGGGCTAACCAACCCTCTTTGTTGGTTGTGTCACCTGGTGTTAAAGGACTAATCAACCGTCTTTGTTGGTTGTGTCACCTGGTGTTAAAGGGGTTATCAACCCTCTTTGTTGGTTGTGTCACCTGGTGATAGAGGACTAATCAACCCTCTTTGTTGGTTGTGTCACCTGGTGTTAAAGGACTAATCAACCGTCTTTGTTGGTTGTGTCACCTGGTGTTAAAGGGGTTATCAACCCTCTTTGTTGGTTGTGTCACCTGGTGATAGAGGACTAATCAACCCTCTTTGTTGGTTGTGTCACCTGGTATTAGAGGACTAATCAACCCTCTTTGTTGGTTGTGTCACCTGGTGTTAGAGGACTAATCAACCCTCTTTGTTGGTTGTGTCCCTTGGTATTAGAGGACTAATCAACCCTCTTTGTTGGTTGTGTCACCTGGTGTTAAAGGGGTTATCAACCCTCTTTGTTGGTTGTGTCACCTGGTGATAGAGGACTAATCAACCCTCTTTGTTGGTTGTGTCACCTGGTATTAGAGGACTAATCAACCCTCTTTGTTGGTTGTGTCGCCTGGTGTTAGAGGACTATTCAACCGTCATTGTTGGTTGTGTCACCTGGTGTTAGAGGACCAATCAACCCTCTTTGTTGGTTGTGTCACCTGGTGTTAGAAGACTAATCAACCGTCTTTGTTGGTTGTGTCACCTGGTGTTAGTGGGCTAATCAACCCTCTTTGTTGGTTGTGTCACCTGGTACTAGAGGACTAATCAACCCTCTTTGTTCGTTGTGTCACCTGGTGTTAGAGGACTAATCAACCCTCTTTGTTGGTTGTGTCACCTGGTGATAGAGGACTAATCAACCCTCTTTGTTGGTTCTGTCCCCTGCTGTTAGAGGACTAATCAACCCTCTTTGTTGGCTGTGTCACCTGGTGTTAGAGGACTAATCAACCCTCTTTGTTGGTTGTGTCACCTGGTGTTAGAGGACTAATCAACCCTCTTAGTTGGTTGTGTCACCTGGTGTTAGAGGACTAATCAACCCTCTTTGTTGGTTGTGTCACCTGGTGTTAGAGGACTAATCAACCCTCTTTGTTGGTTGTGTCACCTGGTGTTAGAGGACTAATCAACCGTCTTTATTGCTTGTGTCACCTGGTGATAGAGAACTAATCAACCCTCTTTGTTGGTTGTGTCACCTGGTGATAGAGGACTAATCAACCGTCATTGTTGGTTGTGTCACCTGGTGGTAGAGGACTAATCAACCGTCTTTATTGGTTGTGTCACCTGCTGTTAGAGCACTAATCAACCCTCTTTGTTGGTTGTGTCACCTGGTGTTAGAGGACTAATCAACCATCTTTGTTGGTTGTGTCACCTGGTGTTAGAGGACTAATCAACCCTCTGTGTTGGTTTTGTCACCTGGTGTTAGAGGGCTAATCAACTGTCTTTGATGGTTGTGTCACCTGGTGTTAAAGGACTAAACAACACTCTTTGTTGGTTGTGTCACCTGGTGTTAGAGGACTAATCAACCCTCTTTGTTTGTTGTGTCACCTGGTGTTAGAGGACTAATCAACCCTCTTTGTTGGTTGTGTCACCTGGTGTTAGAGGACTAATCAACGTCTTTATTGGTTGTGTCACCTGGTGTTAGAGGACTAATCAACCCTCTTTGTTGGTTGTGTCACCTGGTGATAGAGGACTAATCAACCGTCATTGTTGGTTGTGTCACCTGGTATTAGAGGACTAATCAACCGTCTTTATTGGTTGTGTCACCTGGTGTTAGAGGACTAATCAACCCTCTTTGTTGGTTGTGTCACCTGGTGTTAGAGGACTAATCAAACCTCTTTGTTGGTTGTGTCACCTGGTGTTAGAGGGCTAGTCAACTGTCTTTGTTGGTTGTGTCATCTGCTGTTAGAGGACTAACCAACCATCTTTGTTGGTTGTGTCATCTGGTGTTAGGAGGACTAATCGACCCTCTTTGTTGGTTGTGTCACCTGGTGTTAGAGGACTAATCAACCCTCTTTGTTTGTTGTGTCACCTGGTGTTAGAGGACTAATCAACCCTCTTTGTTGGTTGTGTCACCTGGTGTTAAAGGACTAATCAACCCTCTTTGTTGGTTGTGTCACCTGGTGTTAGAGGACTAATCAACCGTCTTTATTGGTTGTGTCACCTGGTGTTAGAGGACTAATCAACCCTCTTTGTTGGTTGTGTCACCTGGTGTTAGAGGACTAATCAACCCTCTTTGTTGGTTGTGTCCCTTGGTATTAGAGGACTAATCAACCCTCTTTGTTGGTTGTGTCACCTGGTGTTAGAGGACTAATCAACCGTCATTGTTGGTTGTGTCACCTGGTGTTGGAGGACCAATCAACCCTCTTTGTTGGTTGTGTCACCTGGTGTTAGAAGACTAATCAACCGTCTTTGTTGGTTGTGTCACCTGGTGTTAGTGGGCTAATCAACCCTCTTTGTTGGTTGTGTCACCTGGTACTAGAGGACAAATCAACCCTCTTTGTTCGTTGTGTCACCTGGTGTTAGAGGACTAATTAACCCTCTTTGTTGGTTGTGTCACCTGGTGATAGAGGACTAATCAACCCTCTTTGTTGGTTGTGTCACCTGGTGTTAGAGGACTAATCAACCCTCTTTGTTGGTTGTGTCACCTGGTGTTAGAGGACTAATCAACCGTCTTTATTGCTTGTGTCACCTGGTGTTAGAGGACTAATCAACCCTCTTTGTTGGTTGTGTCACCTGGTGATAGAGGACTAATCAACCGTCATTGTTGGTTGTGTCACCTGGTGTTAGAGGACTAATCAACCGTCTTTATTGGTTGTGTCACCTGCTGTTAGAGCACTAATCAACCCTCTTTGTTGGTTGTGTCACCTGGTGTTAGAGGACTAATCAACCCTCTTTGTTGGTTGTGTCACCTGGTGTTAGAGGACTAATCAACCCTCTGTGTTGGTTTTGTCACCTGGTGTTAGAGGGCTAATCAACCGTCTTTGATGGTTGTGTCACCTGGTGTTAAAGGACTAAACAACACTCTTTGTTGGTTGTGTCACCTGGTGTTAGAGGACTAATCAACCCTCTTTGTTTGTTGTGTCACCTGGTGTTAGAGGACTAATCAACCCTCTTTGTTGGTTGTGTCACCTGGTGTTAGAGGACTAATCAACCGTCTTTATTGGTTGTGTCACCTGGTGTTAGAGGACTAATCAACCCTCTTTGTTGGTTGTGTCACCTGGTGATAGAGGACTAATCAACCCTCTTCGTTGGTTGTGTCACCTGGTGTTAGAGGACTAATCAACCGTCTTTGTTGGTTGTGTCACCTGGTTTTAAAGGGGTTATCAACCCTCTTTGTTGGTTGTGTCACCTGGTGATAGAGGACTAATCAACCCTCTTTGTTGGTTGTGTCACCTGGTGTTAGAGGACTAATCAACCCTCTTTGTTGGTTGTGTCACCTGGTATTAGAGGACTAATCAACCCTCTTTTTTCGTTGTGTCACCTGGTGTTAGACGACTAATCAACCCTCTTTGTTGGTTGTGTCACCTGGTGTTAGAGGACTAATCAACCCTCTTTGTTGGTTGTGTCACCTGGTGATAGAGGACTAATCAACCCTCTTTGTTGGTTCTGTCCCCTGGTGTTAGTGGGCTAATCAACCCTCTTCGTTGGTTGTGTCACCTGGTGTTAGAGGGCTAATCAACTGTCTTTGATGGTTGTGTCACCTGGTGTTAAAGGACTAAACAACACTCTTTGTTCGTTGTGTCACCTGGTGTTAGAGGACTAATCAACCCTCTTTGTTGGTTGTGTCACCTGGTGTTAGAGGACTAATCAACCCTCTTTGTTGGTTGTGTCACCTGGTGTTAGAGGACTAATAAACCGTCTTTATTGGTTGTGTCACCTGGTGTTAGAGGACTAATCAACCCTCTTTGTTGGTTGTGTCACCTGGTGATAGAGGACTAATCAACCGTCATTGTTGGTTGTGTCACCTGGTGTTAGAGGACTAATCAACCGTCTTTATTGGTTGTGTCACCTGCTGTTAGAGCACTAATCAACCCTCTTTGTTGGTTGTGTCACCTGGTGTTAGAGGACTAATCAACCCTCTTTGTTGGTTGTGTCACCTGGTGTTAGAGGACTAATCAACCCTCTTTGTTGGTTGTGTCACCTGGTGTTAGAAGACTAATCAACCCTCTTTGTTGGTTGTGTCACCTGGTGTTAGAGGGCTAATTAACCCTCTTTGTTGGTTGTGTCACCTGGTGTTAGAAGACTAATCAACCCTCTTTGTTGGTTGTGTCACCTGGTGTTAGAGGACTAATCAACCGTCTTTATTGGTTGTGTCACCTGGTGTTAGAGGACTAATCAACCCTCTTTGTTGGTTGTGTCACCTGGTGTTAGAGGACTAATCAACCGTCTTTGTTGGTTGTGTCACCTGGTGTTAGAGGACTAATCATCCCTCTTTGTTGGTTTTGTCACCTGGTGTTAGAGGACTAATCAACCGTCTTTATTGGTTGTGTCACCTGGTGTTAGAGGACTAATCAACCCTCTTTTTTCGTTGTGTCACCTGGTGTTAGAGGACTAATCAACCCTCTTTGTTGGTTGTGTCACCTGGTGTTAGAAGACTAATCAACACTCTTTGTTGGTTGTGTCACCTGGTGTTAGAGGGCTAATTAACCCTCTTTGTTGGTTGTGTCACCTGGTGTTAGAAGACTAATCAACCCTCTTTGTTGGTTGTGTCACCTGGTGTTAGAGGACTAATCAACCGTCTTTATTGGTTGTGTCACCTGCTGTTAGAGCACTAAACAACCCTCTTTGTTGGTTGTGTCACCTGGTGTTAGAGGACTAATCAACCCTCTTTGTTGGTTATGTCACCTGGTGTTAGAGGGCTTATCAACCGTCTTTGTTGGTTGTGTCACCTGGTGTTAGTGGGCTAATCAACCCTCTTTGTTGGTTGTGTCACCTGGTACTAGAGGACTAATCAACCCTCTTTGTTCGTTGTGTCACCTGGTGTTAGAGGACTAATCAACCGTCTTTGTTGGTTGTGTCACCTGGTGTTAGAGGACTAATCATCCCTCTTTGTTGGTTTTGTCACTTGGTGTTAGAGGACTAATCAACCGTCTTTATTGGTTGTGTCACCTGGTGTTAGAGGACTAATCAACCCTCTTTGTTGGTTGTGTCACCTGGTGTTAGAGGACTAATCAACCCTCTTTGTTGGTTGTGTCACCTGGTGTTAGAGGACTAATCATCCCTCTTTGTTGGTTTTGTCACCTGGTGTTAGAGGACTAATCAACCGTCTTTATTGGTTGTGTCACCTGGTGTTAGAGGACTAATCAACCCTCTTTGTTGGTTGTGTCACCTGGTGTTAGAGGACTAATCAACCCTCTTTGTTGGTTGTGTCACCTGGTGTTAGAAGACTAATCAACCCTCTTTGTTGGTTGTGTCACCTGGTGTTAGAGGGCTAATTAACCCTCTTCGTTGGTTGTGTCACCTGGTGTTAGAAGACTAATCAACCCTCTTTGTTGGTTGTGTCACCTGGTGTTAGAGGACTAATCAACCGTCTTTATTGGTTGTGTCACCTGCTGTTAGAGCACTAAACAACCCTCTTTGTTGGTTGTGTCACCTGGTGTTAGAGGACTAATCAACCCTCTTTGTTGGTTATGTCACCTGGTGTTAGAGGACTAATCAACCGTCTTTGTTGGATGCGTCACCTGGTGTTAGAGGACTAATCAACCGTCTTTGTTGGTTGTGTCACCTGGTGTTAGAGGACTAATCATCCCTCTTTGTTGGTTTTGTCACCTGGTGTTAGAGGACTAATCAACCGTCTTTATTGGTTGTGTCACCTGGTGTTAGAGGACTAATCAACCCTCTTTGTTGGTTGTGTCACCTGGTGTTAGAGGACTAATCAACCCTCTTTGTTGGTTGTGTCACCTGGTGTTAGAGGACTAATCATCGCTCTTTGTTGGTTTTGTCACCTGGTGTTAGAGGACTAATCAACCGTCTTTATTGGTTGTGTCACCTGGTGTTAGAGGACTAATCAACCCTCTTTGTTGGTTGTGTCACCTAGTGTTAGAGGACTAATCAACCCTCTTTGTTGGTTGTGTCACCTGGTGTTAGAAAACTAATCAACCCTCTTTGTTGGTTGTGTCACCTGGTGTTAGAGGGCTAATTAACCTTCTTTGTTGGTTGTGTCACCTGGTGTTAGAAGACTAATCAACCCTCTTTGTTGGTTGTGTCACCTGGTGTTAGAGGGCTAATTAACCCTCTTTGTTGGTTGTCACCTGGTGTTTTCCACTTTTCCCAGCAGTTTTGCCATATTTTGAAATGCTAATATAATAAATAGTAATAAATAAATAATGCTGAAGGCACCCACCTGGATCATAAACCAGCAGTTTAGCTCTCATTCCAGCCAGCTGGTAGTCAGCGATGGTGCACTCTACCAGCCAGGTGCCAACTGTGGAGGGGACCATCTGCACGGTGCCAAACACACCTGTGGGAGTTCAGGTGAGTCATGGTAGCAGAAACAAGAATGCAGTTTAAGCACTATCAAAACACAAATATTGAATAATATGTACTGGATCTCACTGGACTGTGAGGTCTTGCTCATATTTACCAGGGAAGAGGTTGTAGATGCCCTTGCGGTGGTTCTGCTCGGTGTGCACCATGAAGGACAAAGTGTGGAAGTTTACAGCGTGGTACTCGCCATCACTTCCCACATTGAGGAGGTGCCACCTGACCGTCTGGTGCTGGGCCACCAACAGACCAGGAAGTGTCTCTGCCACGTAGCCGTTTATTGCTGTGGACACAATCAGGTGTGGTTAGTGGGGATCCACAGTTCATGATTCACAAACCCCGTTTCCATATGAGTTGGGAAATTGTGTTATATGTAAATATAAACGGAATACAATGATTTGCAAATCATTTTCAACCCATATTCAGTTGAATATGCTACAAAGACAACATATTTGATTTTCAAACTGATAAACATTTTTTTGTTTGCAAACAATCATTAACTTTAGAATTTGGGAAAGGTGGCAATAAATACTGGTAAAGTTGAGGCATGCTCATCAAACACTTATGTGGAACATCCCACAGGTGTGCAGGCTAATTGGGAACAGGTGGGTGCCATGATTGGGTATAAAAGCAGCTTCCATGAAATGCTAAGTAATTCACACACAAGGATGGGGCGAGGGTCACCACTTTGTAAGCAAATTGTCAAACAGTTTTAGAACAACATTTCTCAACGAGCTATTGCAAGGAATTTAGGGATTTTACCATCTACGGTCCGTAAAATCATCCAAAAGTTCAGAGAATCTGGAGAAATTATTGCATGTAAGCGATGATATTACAGACTTTTGATCCCTCAGGCGGTACTGCATCAAAAACCGACATCAGTGTGGAAAGGATATCACCACATGGGCTCAGGAACACTTCTTAAAACCACTGACAGTAACTACAGTTGGTCGCTAGTTCTGTAAGTGCAAGTTAAAACTCTACTATGCAAAGAAAAACCCATTTATCAACAACACCCTGAAACGTCGCCGGCTTAGCTGGGACCGAGCTCATCTAAGATGGACTGATGCAAAGTGGAAAGGTGTTCTGTGGTCTGACGAGTCCACTTTTCAAATTATATTTGGAAACAGAGGACGCGGTGTCCTCCAGAACAAAGAGGAAAATAACCATTCGGGGATTGTTATAGGCGCAAAGTTCAAAAGCTAGCATCTGTGATGGTATGGGGGTGTATTAGTGCCCAAGTCATGGGTAACTTACACACCTGTGAAGGCACCCTTAATGCTGAATGGTCCATACAGGTTTTGGAGCAACATTGAGTGTTGTCAAAAGAAAAGGTGATGTAACATAGTGGTGAACATGCCCTTTCCCAACTACTTTGGCACGTGTTGCAGCCATGAAATTCTACGTTAATTATTATGCATGTCATTGTATTCCGTTTATATTTACATCTAACACAATTTCCCAACTCATATGGAAATGGGGTTTGTAGTTTATTGCTGTGGACACAATCAGGTGTGGTCAATGGGGATCCACAGTGAATGAGCAATAAAAAAGAAGTCTACCTGCAAACTTATTGCTCATGTGGTACCAGGGGTCGTCAGGGTTGACCTGGCAAGGCGGGGCGCAGTGCTTCTTCAGGTTCTCGTCCAGGTACCAACTCTTGGTCTCGTCAAAGGTGTGAAAGAGAAGGGAGAACTGTTGGATTTTGGGTCCAATGCTGTCGTTTGGCTGCAGAGCGCCGCTCTTGCACACCAGCAGTGGACCCACCAGACCCGAGTGAAGGTCTCTCTCCTGGAATACAAAGACATTTAGCATGTCCAGCATGGCACAGCTCTTTAGGCGTCATATCACACACCTCATATACAATACAGTAGGAAGGGGATTCCTTGTCATGTCTATGTCATCATGTTTTGTTTTAGTCATGTTTTGTTTGTTTTTTGGCCACTCAGTTCCTGTTTTTGCACTTCCTGGTCTGTATTGCCACCACGACTACGCATCAGTTTTCACCTGTCCTCATGTCTCACACCTGTATTCACTAATCACCACAGTCTTATTTAAGCCTGTCTGTTTCTGTTGTTCATTCTGGCAACATCACCTGCTACGCACCTTGTAATCCATGCCAATGATCATGTCCCGTTCTCGTTCCGTTCAGAGTAAGTTTTCTCGTTATTTATGCCACAGTGCAAGTTTTTGTTTTATGTTCATAGTTTTGCCTTAGTGCGAGTTTTGTTTTCACAACCAAGTTTTTGTACCGCCATTGTGCGCGCCTTTTGTTTGCCTTTTTTTGTGCAGTTATAGTGTTAAAATAAAAGATGTCTTTACTTCCATGCCATCTCCGGTCCAAGTTCACTTGCATCTCGGGAAAACAACCACCTCAGAGTCCAAGTATTGACATTCCTACGATCACAGTTTACCTGACACATGGAATGTGACAATGGGGCTGTGCACTTTTAAGGTCTTAAACTGTGTTTTGTGGCAATTCCAACTTTGACTACAGCGTCAGTGGCTATGAAGAGGGGCGCTTTCCATCATTTTCAGCAGACTGCATTGCAAAATGATTAACTACCCCTCTTCCTCTCACACGAGATCCACCCAAGGATGGGGCCGTATTAATCCCTTCCCAACTGTACATACAGCATGTTGGTATTCTGCTGTAAATATATTGCGTGTATTCAAACAAAATAAAGACTGACTGCTTCTGGCGTCTGGTGCCAAGCTGGCATCAATACACCATCAACACTGTTGAGGGCCAAAACCACTGTAGGGGGCCACCTTGTCATCATTTCTTTCATTTAAGTCTGTCAAAAAAATTAAATATGAGTTCAGATTATTTTGTTAGCGCATGGTAAATATTAATATACAGCACGGTGCTTGACTATGCTGTATATGTTCTGAAGGTTGGCATATTTAGGGACTGATGTCCCTTTGGAACGGAGGACATTATTGTATTTCTAAGGTTTTATTATTATTAGGGACCAATATCCCTTTGGGACAGAGGACCCTATTGAATTTCTAAGGTTTTATTATTATTAAGGACCGAATGTCCCAAAACCGACATCAATCTCTAAAGGATATCACCACATGGGCCCGGGAACACTTCAGAAAACCACCGTCACTAAATACAGTTTTTTTGCTACATCTGCAAGTGCAAATTAAAGCTCTACTATGCATAGCGAAAGCCATTTATCAACAACATCCAGAAATGTCGCCGGCTTCTCTGGGCCCGAGATTATCTAAGATGGACTGATGCAAAGTGGAAAAGTGTTCTGTGGTCTGACAAGTCCACGATTCAAATTGTTTTTGGAAATATTCAACATCGTGTCATCCGGACCAAAGGGGAAACTAACCATCCGGACTGTTATCGACGCAAAGTTCAAAAGCCAGCATGTGTGATGGTATAGGGGTGCATTAGTGCCCAAGGCATGGGTAACTTACACATCTGTGAAGGCACCATTAATGCTGAAAGGTACATACAGGTTTTGGAACAACATATACTGCCATCTAAGTGCTGTCTTTTTCATGGACGCCCCTGCTTATTTCAGAAAGACAATGCCAAGCCACATTCAGTACATGTTACAACAGCGTGGCTTCGTAAAAAAAGAGTGCAGGTACTTTCCTGGCCTGCCTGCAGTCCAGACCTGTCTCCCATGGAAAATGTGTGGCGCATTATGAAGCGTATAATACGAGAGCGGAGACCCCGGACTGTTGAACGACTGAAGCTCTACATAAAACAAGAATGGGAAAGAATTCCACTTTCAAAGCTTCAACAAATAGTTTCCTCAGTTCCCAAACGTTTATTGAGTGTTGTTAAAAGAAAAGGTGATGTAACACAGTGGTGAACATGCCCTTTCCCAACTACTTTGGCACGTGTTGCAGCCCTGGAATTCTAAGTCAATTTTGATTTGCAAAAAAAAAAAGTAAAAGTTTATGAGTTTGAACATCAAATATGTTGTCTTTGTAGCATATTCAACTGAATATGGGTTGAAAAGGATTTGCAAATCATTGTAATCCCTTTATATTTACATCTAACATAATTTCCAGACTCATATGGAAACGGGGTTTGTACATCACTGAAAAAAGGTTAAGAACCACTGATCTACATCAACCATAGGACTGGTCTGAGTGGCAGAACAAGACAGATAAAAAAAAAAGATTTTATATATATATTTTTTTTAATTAAGAATAGTTACAAGTGATTCCCTGTTTGATGAAAGTTCAGAACAAATGTTTTTTTTTTACAGACAAGGAAGCCTTAACCCCGTGTGACAGCCATCTGGGCTCATCTGGGTTGCGGGGGCAGCAGCCCAAGCAGAGACTTTCCTCTCCTTAGCCTCTTTGTCCAGCCCCTCGCAGGGGATCTAGCCAGAAGAATGTGTCCTGGGTCTTCCCTGTGGCCTCCAACTGCTCGGAAGTGCCCTAAACAAGCCCAGGGAGGGTCTGGGTGGCATCCTGACCAGAACTACCTCATCTGGCTCCTCTCCATGTGGAGGAGCGTCGACTTTACTCTGCCTTCCTGAGAGCTTCTCACCCCATCTCTAAGAGACTATGCATCATTATAACAATCGTGTCATAACCATGTTAACACCTAGTTCATGGTTTGAGTCAAATAGTGTTTTTAGTTCAGGTCTAGGTGTCTACTAAGTCTATAATAATAATACTAAATAAGTCATGTTAAAGAATAATGAAGGAGTTTATGATAATGGAGTCATATTAGCCACATAACCTAAAGCCCTATGAGGAAATACAGTAAGACTCTTTGTAAAAGTAATAATTATTGTTTTGCTAAATTTCAAACATTGTTAATGCTGACATGCACACCTTGTTGACGGTGGAGTAGTAGGCTCCAGCCTTGCAATCAAATTCTGCTTTGGTGGGGCCGTGTTTCTTTGCAATTTTCCAGGTATACGTGCGGGCCTCCCCTGGTTGGACCGGCTCTCCTGGGACCCCCGGTGGTGGAGAAGTGCCATGACTTGGCGCAAAGCCGGCACCCTGAGTGCGATCATAAACTCCCTGAAGGTGGAAGGAGTAGGGTCTGGATGCCTTATTCTTGAATATGACCTTGAAGAAGACAAGAAAATAGGTGAAAGGAGTAGGGTCTGGGTGCCTTGTTCTTGAATATGACCTTGAAGACAAGAAAACAGGTGAAAGGAGTAGGGTCTGGATGCCTTGTTCTTGAATATGACCTTGAAGAAGACAAGAAAACAGGTTGTCAGGTTCAAACACTGATGACAAAAGGCAAAGAATCAAACAGAGACAGAATTAAATTTGGATTCAGATCTACGGAGATACATTGCCACTGTACTTTCTATACAGTGCTGCACCACGCTCTTCCCAAAGATTCCCCGCCCCTCCTTCCCACAACTGCTTCCTGAGGGAAGTGGGTCGGAAACAGCGTTGCCTTTGGCTACCGAACAGTTCAAAAAGAGTCCCATAAAATAGTTAAAAGAGAGTCCCATAAAATAGTTAAAAGAAAGTTACATAAAATAGTTCAAAAAGAGTTCGTAGAATACTTCAAAAAGAGTTCCACTGGAAGTTGGGCGGATCCTGCCACTTGTATCTGTCTGCTTTGAAGTCCCAGTCGAGTTGTACGAGCCTTCTTCTTGGTTTCAAAGACAGCCTTTTGGCTTCTTGTCAGGAACACAATGTAATACAAAGTTGTTTGTGAAAATCTAGAAACAATTATTATAACACAGGTGAAAGGAGTGGGGTCTGGATGCCTCGTTCTTGAATATGACCTCGAAGAAGACAAGAAAACAGGTGAAAGGAGTAGGGTCTGGATGCCTCGTTCTTGAATATGACCTTGAAGAAGACAAGAAAACAGGTGAAAGGAGTAGGGTCTGGATGGCTAGTTCTTGAATATGACCTTGAAGAAGACAAGAAAACAGGTGGTCAGGTTCAAACACTGATGACATCTATTAAACAAGACAAAAGGCAAAGAATCAAACAGACAGAATTAAATTTGGATTCAGATCTGAGGAGAGACATTGCCACTGTACTTTCTATACAGTGCTGCACCACGCTCTTCCCAAAGATTCCCCGCCCCTCCTTCCCACAACTGCTTCCTGAGGGAAGTGGGTCGGAAACAGCGTTGCCTTTGGCTACCGGACAGTTCAAAAAGAGTCCCATAAAATAGTTCAAAGAGAGTCCCATAAAATAGTTCAAAGAAAGTTCCATAAAATAGTTCAAAAAGAGTTCGTAGAATACTTCAAAAAGAGTTCCACTGGAAGTTGGGCGGATCCTGCCACATGTATCTGTCTGCTTTGAAGTCCAAGTCGAGTTTTACGAGCCTTCTTCTTGGTTTCAAAGACAGCCTTTTGGTTTCTTGTCAGGAACACAATGTAATACGAAGTTGTTTGTGAAAATCTAGAAACAATTATTTTAACACAGGTGAAAGGAGTAGGGTCTGGATGCCTCGTTCTTGAATATGACCTTGTAGAAGACAAGAAAACAGGTGAAAGGAGTAGGGTCTGGATGCCTTGTTCTTGAATATGACCTTGAAGAAGACAAGAAAACAGGTGAAAGGAGTAGGGTCCGGATGCCTAGTTCTTGAATATGACCTTGAAGAAGACAAGAAAACCGGGGAAAGGAGTAGGGTCTGGATGCCTTGTTCTTGAATATGACCTTGAAGAAGACAAGAAAACAGGTGAAAGGAGTAGGGTCTGGATGCCTCCTTCTTGAATATGACCTTGAAGAAGACAAGAAAACAGGTGAAAGAAGTAGGGTCTGGATGGGTAGTTCCTGAATATGACCTTGAAGAAGACAAGAAAACAGGTGAAAGAAGTAGGGTCTGGATGCCTCATTCTTGAATATGACCTTGAAGAAGACAAGAAAAGTCAGCAAACATTAGTTTCCTGCATGCTCTCTTTGACTTACAATCAGAACGTCGTCGACTTCCACTTTGATGAAAGGTCCCATGATTCCCAGGTGTTCTTGGAGCTCTCCTTTGTTTGCAGGATCCAAGAAGTCTCGGTCGGTGTAGGCCTTGAACACCACCTTCTTGTACTCTGGCAGGAACTTCCTCATTCCACGGTGCATCTCCCTGACAGGAAGGAATTACAGTAGCAGACTGAGCCATAGGGCTGGTTCAAGACACAAGTGAGCCAGTCTAACACTTAAGTCTAGCTAGCCTAAGACCTAATGATCTAAGTCAACAAACGGCCAAAAATTAAAAATAATATATATATATATATATATATATATATATATATATATATATATATATATATATATATATATATATATATATATATATATATATATATATAAATATATAAATATATACATATATAATTATCATTATTATTATATTTATTTTTAAAAAATAATTTAAAGAAAATCACAGACATGCTGACACACAAAGTCACTTCACCAACAGCTGGCCGACTCGATGTATATATATATAGACTAGAATTGGAGTTGGGAAAATGTGTTAGATGTAAATATAAACGGAATACAATGATTTGCAAATCCTTTTCAACTCATATTCAGTTGAATATGCTACAAAGACAACATATTTGATGTTCAAACTGATAAACGTTTTTTTTTTCTGCAAAATAATCATTAACTTTAGAATTTGATGCCAGCAACACCTGAGAAAGAAGTTGGGAAAGGTGGCAATAAATACTGATAAAGTTGAGGAATGCTCATCAAACACTTATGTGGAACATCCCACAGGTGTGCAGGCTAGTTGGAAACAGGTGGGTGCCATGATTGGGTATAAAAGCAGCTTCCATGAAATGCTAAGTAATTCACAAACAAGGATGGGGTGAGGGTCACCACTTTGTAAGCAAATTGTCGAACCGTTTTAGAACAACATTTCTCAACGAGCTATTGCAAGGAATTTAGGGATTTTACCATCTACGGTCCGTAAAATCATCAAAAAGTTCAGAGAATCTGGAGAAATTGCTGCATGTAAGCGATGATATTACAGACTTCTGATCACTCAGGCGGTACTGCATCAAAAACCGACATCAGTGTGTAAAGGATATCACCACATGGGCTCAGGAACACTTCATAAAACCACTGTCAGTAACTACAGTAGGTCGCTACATCTCTAAGTGCAAGTTAAATCTCTACTATGCAAAGCAAAAGCCATTTATCAACAATATCCTGAAACGCCGCCGGCTTGGCTGGGCCCGAGCTCATCTAAGATGGACTGATGCAAATTGGAAAGGTGTTCTGTGGACTTATGAGTCCACATTTCAAATTATATTTGGAAACAGAGGACGTGGTGTCCTCTAGAACAAAGAGAAAAATAACCATCCGGATTGTTATAGGCGCAAAGTTGAAAAGCCAGTATCTGTGATGGTATGGGGGTGTATTAGTGCCCAAGGCATGGGTAACTTACACATCTGTGAAGGCACCATTAATGGTGAAAGGTACATACAGGTTTTGGAGCAACATATGTTGTTATCCAAGCACTGTTATCATGGACGCCCCTGCTTATTTCAGCAAGACAATGCCAAGCCACATGTTACAACAGCGTGGCTTGATAAAAAAAGAGTGCGGGTACTTTCCTGGCCCGCCTGCAGTCCAGACCTGTCTCCCATGGAAAATGTGTGGCGCATTATGAAGCGTAAAATAGGACAGCGGAGACCCCGGACTGTTGAAGGACTGAAGCTCTACATAAAACAAGAATGGGAAAGAATTCCAATTTCAAAGCTTCAACAATTAGTTTCCTCAGTTCCAAAACATTTATTAAGTGTTGTTAAAAGAAAAGGTGATGTAACACAGTGGTGAACATGCCCTTTCCCAACTACTTTGACATGTGTTGCAGCCATGAAATTCTAAGTTAATTATTAAATGCCCGAAAAAAAATAAAGTTCATGGAGTTTGAACATGAAATATGTTGTCTTTGTAGTGCACTCAATTGAATATGGGCTGAAAAGGATTTGCAAATCATTGTATTCCGTTTATATTTACATCTAACACAATTTCCCAACTCATATGGAAACGAGGTTTGTAAAATGTAGAAAATACTTTCCAAATGCACTATATTAGCTGGTATAGTACACACTAAATCCTCATTTAAAGGGGTCGGTCAGCACCACTTTTGCAGTTGTTATCAATTGCACACAGTCTTAGTAGATCACCACTACTAGTACACGCAATATTTGAGTTTACACACACTTTTTAAGCACTTTTGGAACTTAGTAGATGAGTCCCATGGACGGAGTTCCTTACCTGGGTGTTATTAGGTGACGGGGTCTTTTGATGCCGTAGTCCCAGCTGGTCTCCTCTGCAGCAATGTAGTGGTAACGAGGTACGATATTTCTGGAGCGCAAGTCCATTCTGTCTGAGGCCACACCATCAAACGTGCTGTTCTCCTGTCACGGAAGCAACATGGACATTTGGTGTGTCACGGAAGCAACATGGACATTTGGTGTGTCACGGAAGCAACATGGACATTTGGTGTGTCACGGAAGCAACATGGACATTTGGTGTGTCATGGAAGCAACATGGACATTTGGTGTGTCACGGAAGCAACATGGACATTTGGTGTGTCACGGAAGCAACATGGACATTTGGTGTGTCATGGAAGCAACATGGACATTTGGTGTGTCACGGAAGCAACAGGGACATTTGGTGTGTCACGGAAGCAACATGGACATTTGGTGTGTCACGGAAGCTACATGGACATTTGGTGTGTCATGGAAGCAACAGGGACATTTGGTGTGTCATAGAAGCAACATGGACATTTGGTGTGTCACGGAAGCAACATGGATGGACATTTGGTGTGTCATGGAAGCAACATGGACATTTGGTGTGTCATGGAAGCAACATGGACATTTGGTGTGTCACGGAAGCAACATGGACATTTGGTGTGTCACGGAAGCAACATGGACATTTGGTGTGTCACGGAAGCAACATGGACGGACATTTGGTGTGTCACGGAAGCAACATGGACATTTGGTGTGTCACGGAAGCAACATGGACATTTGGTGTGTCACGGAAGCAACATGGACATTTGGTGTGTCATGGAAGCAACATGGACATTTGGTGTGTCACGGAAGCAACATGGACATTTGTTGTGTCACGGAAGCAACATGGACATTTGGTGTGTCATGGAAGCAACATGGACATTTGGTGTGTCACGGAAGCAACATGGACATTTGGTGTGTCACGGAAGCAACATGGACATTTGGTGTGTCATAGAAGCAACATGGACATTTGGTGTGTCACGGAAGCAACATGGATGGACATTTGGTGTGTCACGGAAGCAACATGGACATTTGGTGTGTCATAGAAGCAACATGGACATTTGGTGTGTCACGGAAGCAACATGGATGGACATTTGGTGTGTCATGGAAGCAACATGGACATTTGGTGTGTCATGGAAGCAACATGGACATTTGGTGTGTCACGGAAGCAACATGGACATTTGGTGTGTCACGGAAGCAACATGGACATTTGGTGTGTCACGGAAGCAACATGGACGGACATTTGGTGTGTCACGGAAGCAACATGGACATTTGGTGTGTCACGGAAGCAACATGGACATTTGGTGTGTCACGGAAGCAACATGGACATTTGGTGTGTCATGGAAGCAACATGGACATTTGGTGTGTCACGGAAGCAACATGGACATTTGTTGTGTCACGGAAGCAACATGGACATTTGGTGTGTCATGGAAGCAACATGGACATTTGGTGTGTCACGGAAGCAACATGGACATTTGGTGTGTCACGGAAGCAACATGGACATTTGGTGTGTCATAGAAGCAACATGGACATTTGGTGTGTCACGGAAGCAACATGGATGGACATTTGGTGTGTCATGGAAGCAACATGGACATTTGGTGTGTCATGGAAGCAACATGGACATTTGGTGTGTCACGGAAGCAACATGGACATTTGGTGTGTCACGGAAGCAACATGGACATTTGGTGTGTCACGGAAGCAACATGGACGGACATTTGGTGTGTCACGGAAGCAACATGGACATTTGGTGTGTCACGGAAGCAACATGGACATTTGGTGTGTCATGGAAGCAACATGGACATTTGGTGTGTCATGGAAGCAACATGGACATTTGGTGTGTCACGGAAGCAACATGGACATTTGGTGTGTCATGGAAGCAACATGGACATTTGGTGTGTCATGGAAGCAACATGGACATTTGGTGTGTCACGGAAGCAACATGGACATTTGGTGTGTCACGGAAGCAACATGGACATTTGGTGTGTCATGGAAGCAACATGGACATTTGGTGTGTCACGGAAGCAACAGGGACATTTGGTGTGTCACGGAAGCAACATGGACATTTGGTGTGTCACGGAAGCTACATGGACATTTGGTGTGTCATGGAAGCAACAGGGACATTTGGTGTGTCATGGAAGCAACATGGACATTTGGTGTGTCACGGAAGCAACATGGATATTTGGTGTATCACGGAAGCAACATGGACATTTGGTGTGTCATGGAAGCAACATGGACATTTGGTGTATCACGGAAGCAACATGGACATTTGGTGTATCACAGAAGCAACATGGACATTTGGTGTGTCACGGAAGCAACATGGACGGACATTTGGTGTGTCACGGAAGCAACATGGACGGACATTTGGTGTGTCACGGAAGCAACATGGACGGACATTTGGTGTGTCACGGAAGCAACATGGACATTTGGTGTGTCATGGAAGCAACATGGACGGACATTTGGTCTGTCATGGAAGCAACATGGACATTTGGTGTGTCATGGAAGCAACATGGACATTTGGTGTGTCATGGAAGCAACATGGACGGACATTTGGTGTGTCATGGAAGCAACATGGACATTTGGTGTGTCACGGAAGCAACATGGACATTTGGTGTGTCACGGAAGCAACATGGACATTTGGTGTGTCACGGGAGCAACATGGACATTTGGTGTGTCATGGAAGCAACGTGGATGGACATTTGGTGTGTCAAGGAAACAACATGGATGGACATTTGGTGTGTCACGGAAGCAACAGGGACATTTGGTGTGTCATGGAAGCAACATGGACATTTGGTGTGTCATGGAAGCAACATGGACATTTGGTGTGTCATGGAAGCAACATGGACGGACATTTGGTGTGTCATGGAAGCAACATGGACATTTGGTGTGTCACGGAAGCAACATGGACATTTGGTGTGTCATGGAAGCAACATGGACATTTGGTGTGTCATGGAAGCAACATGGACATTTGGTGTGTCATGGAAGCAACATGGACGGACATTTGGTGTGTCATGGAAGCAACATGGACATTTGGTGTGTCATGGAAGCAACATGGACGGACATTTGGTGTGTCACGGAAGCTACATGGACATTTGGTGTGTCATGGAAGCAACATGGACGGACATTTGGTGTGTCACGGAAGCTACATGGACATTTGGTGTGTCACGGAAGCAACATGGACATTTGGTGTGTCATGGAAGCAACGTGGATGGACATTTGGTGTGTCACGGAAGCTACATGGACATTTGGTGTGTCATGGAAGCAACATGGACATTTGGTGTGTCATGGAAGCAACATGGACGGACATTTGGTGTGTCACGGAAGCTACATGGACATTTGGTGTGTCACGGAAGCAACATGGACATTTGGTGTGTCATGGAAGCAACATGGACATTTGGTGTGTCATGGAAGCAACAATGACATTTGGTGTGTCGTGGAAGCAACATGGACATTTGGAGTGTCACGGAAGCAGCATGGATGGACATTTGGTGTGTCATGGAAGCAACATGGATGGACATTTGGTGTGTCACGGAAGCAACATGGATGGACATTTGGTGTGTCATGGAAGCAACATGGACATTTGGTGTGTCATGGAAGCAACATGGACATTTGGTGTGTCATGGAAGCAACATGGAAATTTGGTGTGTCATGGAAGCAACATGGACATTTGGTGTGTCATGGAAGCAACATGGACATTTGGTGTGTCACGGAAGAAACATGGACATTTGGAGTGTCACGGAAGCAACATGGATGGACATTTGGTGTGTCACGGAAGCAACATGGACATTTGGTGTGTCACGGAAGCAACATGGACATTTGGTGTGTCATGGAAGCAACATGGACATTTGGTGTGTCACGGAAGAAACATGGACATTTGGAGTGTCACGGAAGCAACATGGATGGACATTTGGTGTGTCACGGAAGCAACATGGACATTTGGTGTGTCATGGAAGCAACATGGACGGACATTTGGTGTGTTACGGAAGCAACATGGACGGACATTTGGTGTGTCATGGAAGCAACATGGACATTTGGTGTGTCATAGAAGCAACATGGACATTTGGTGTGTCATGGAAGCAACATGGACGGACATTTGGTGTGTCATAAAAGCAACATGGACGGACATTTGGTGTGTCATGGAAGCAACATGGACATTTGGTGTGTCAAGGAAGCAACAGGGACATTTGGTGTGTCACGGAAGCAACATGGACATTTGGTGTGTCATGGAAGCAACATGGACGGACATTTGGTGTGTCATAAAAGCAACATGGACGGACATTTGGTGTGTCATGGAAGCAACATGGACGGACATTTGGTGTGTCATAAAAGCAACATGGACGGACATTTGGTGTGTCAAGGAAGCAACATTGACATTTGGTGTGTCATGGAAGCAACATGGACATTTGGTGTGTCACAGAAGCAACATGGACATTTGGTGTGTCACGGAAGCAACATGGACGGACATTTGGTGTGTCACGGAAGCAACATGGACATTTGGTGTGTCAAGGAAGCAACATTGACATTTGGTGTGTCATGGAAGCAACATGGACATTTGGTGTGTCACAGAAGCAACATGGACATTTGGTGTGTCATGGAAGCAACATGGACATTTGGTGTGTCATGGAAGCAACATGGACATTTGGTGTGTCACGGAAGCAACATGGACGGACATTTGGTGTGTCACGGAAGCAACATGGACGGACATTTGGTGTGTCATAAAAGCAACATGGACGGACATTTGGTGTGTCATGGAAGCAACATGGATGGACATTTGGTGTGTCAGGGAAGCAACATGGACATTTGGTGTGTCACGGAAGCAACATGGACATTTGGTGTGTCACGGAAGCAACATGGACATTTGGTGTGTCATGGAAGCAACATGGATGGACATTTGGTGTGTCATGGAAGCAACATGGACATTTGGTGTGTCATGGAAGCAACATGGATGGACATTTGGTGTGTCACGGAAGCTACATGGACATTTGGTGTGTCACGGAAGCAACATGGACATTTGGTGTGTCACGGAAGCAACATGGACATTTGGTGTGTCACGGAAGCAACATGGACATTTGGTGTGTCACGGAAGCAACATGGACATTTGGTGTGTCACGGAAGCAACATGGACATTTGGTGTGTCATGGAAGCAACATGGACATTTGTTGTGTCACGGAAGCAACATGGACATTTGGTGTGTCATGGAAGCAACATGGACATTTGGTGTGTCACAGAAGCAACATGGACATTTGGTGTGTCACGGAAGCAACATGGACGGACATTTGGTGTGTCACGGAAGCAACATGGACATTTGGTGTGTCAAGGAAGCAACATTGACATTTGGTGTGTCATGGAAGCAACATGGACATTTGGTGTGTCACAGAAGCAACATGGACATTTGGTGTGTCACGGAAGCAACATGGACATTTGGTGTGTCATGGAAGCAACATGGACATTTGGTGTGTCACGGAAGCAACATGGACTGACATTTGGTGTGTCACGGAAGCAACATGGACGGACATTTGGTGTGTCATAAAAGCAACATGGACGGACATTTGGTGTGTCATGGAAGCAACATGGATGGACATTTGGTGTGTCAGGGAAGCAACATGGACATTTGGTGTGTCACGGAAGCAACATGGACATTTGGTGTGTCACGGAAGCAACATGGACATTTGGTGTGTCATGGAAGCAACATGGATGGACATTTGGTGTGTCATGGAAGCAACATGGACATTTGGTGTGTCATGGAAGCAACATGGATGGACATTTGGTGTGTCACGGAAGCTACATGGACATTTGGTGTGTCACGGAAGCAACATGGACATTTGGTGTGTCACGGAAGCAACATGGACATTTGGTGTGTCACGGAAGCAACATGGACATTTGGTGTGTCATGGAAGCAACATGGACATTTGGTGTGTCACGGAAGCAACATGGACATTTGTTGTGTCACGGAAGCAACATGGACATTTGGTGTGTCATGGAAGCAACATGGACATTTGGTGTGTCATGGAAGCAACATGGACATTTGTTGTGTCACGGAAGCAACATGGACATTTGGTGTGTCATGGAAGCTACATGGACATTTGGTGTGTCATGGAAGCAACATTGACATTTGGTGTGTCATGGAAGCAACATGGACATTTGGTGTGTCACGGAAGCAACATGGACATTTGGTGTGTCATGGAAGCAACATGGACATTTGGTGTGTCATGGAAGCAACATGGACATTTGGTGTGTCACGGAAGCAACATGGACGGACATTTGGTGTGTCACGGAAGCAACATGGACATTTGGTGTGTCAAGGAAGCAACATTGACATTTGGTGTGTCATGGAAGCAACATGGACATTTGGTGTGTCACAGAAGCAACATGGACATTTGGTGTGTCACGGAAGCAACATGGACATTTGGTGTGTCATGGAAGCAACATGGACATTTGGTGTGTCACGGAAGCAACATGGACTGACATTTGGTGTGTCACGGAAGCAACATGGACGGACATTTGGTGTGTCATAAAAGCAACATGGACGGACATTTGGTGTGTCATGGAAGCAACATGGATGGACATTTGGTGTGTCAGGGAAGCAACATGGACATTTGGTGTGTCACGGAAGCAACATGGACATTTGGTGTGTCACGGAAGCAACATGGACATTTGGTGTGTCATGGAAGCAACATGGATGGACATTTGGTGTGTCATGGAAGCAACATGGACATTTGGTGAGTCATGGAAGCAACATGGATGGACATTTGGTGTGTCACGGAAGCTACATGGACATTTTGTGTGTCACGGAAGCAACATGGACATTTTGTGTGTCACGGAAGCAACATGGACATTTGGTGTGTCACGGAAGCAACATGGACATTTGGTGTGTCACGGAAGCAACATGGACATTTGGTGTGTCATGGAAGCAACATGGACATTTGGTGTGTCACGGAAGCAACATGGACATTTGGTGTGTCACGGAAGCAACATGGACATTTGGTGTGTCATGGAAGCAACATGGATGGACATTTGGTGTGTCATGGAAGCAACATGGACATTTGGTGTGTCATGGAAGCAACATGGATGGACATTTGGTGTGTCACGGAAGCTACATGGACATTTTGTGTGTCACGGAAGCAACATGGACATTTGGTGTGTCACGGAAGCAACATGGACATTTGGTGTGTCACGGAAGCAACATGGACATTTGGTGTGTCATGGAAGCAACATGGACATTTGGTGTGTCACGGAAGCAACATGGACATTTGTTGTGTCACGGAAGCAACATGGACATTTGGTGTGTCATGGAAGCAACATGGACATTTGGTGTGTCATGGAAGCAACATGGACATTTGTTGTGTCACGGAAGCAACATGGACATTTGGTGTGTCATGGAAGCTACATGGACATTTGGTGTGTCATGGAAGCAACATTGACATTTGGTGTGTCATGGAAGCAACATGGACATTTGGTGTGTCACGGAAGCAACATGGACATTTGGTGTGTCATGGAAGCAACATGGACATTTGGTGTGTCACGGAAGCAACATGGACGGACATTTGGTGTGTCACGGAAGCAACATGGACATTTGGTGTGTCACGGAAGCAACATGGACGGACATTTGGTGTGTCACGGAAGCAACATGGACATTTGGTGTGTCACGGAAGCAACATGGACGGACATTTGGTGTGTCATGGAAGCAACATGGACATTTGGTGTGTCACGGAAGCAACATGGACGGACATTTGGTGTGTCACGGAAGCAACATGGACATTTGGTGTGTCACGGAAGCAACATGGACATTTCCTGTGGGAGGAAACTGTTGCGTATGTCATGAGAAGAATACCTCTAAACTGAGGTCGTCGTAGTCCAAAGACTCTGTGGTGTGATGGTGCTCCATCAGCACTTTCTGCTGCCCAGAACCAGACTCCATCCCTTGGTCCATCGCCAGGGAATTATGGGATAAGTTGTCTTTGAATCTGGGCTTTGTCTCCAGTAAGATCTCTTTGCTCTCTTCCTTTGTCATGTTCATTTCCAGCCAGGTCTCATTCCTCCCTTCAGTTGTGCTACCAGTTCCATTTTCTGAAGACTCCCATGTGTCTCCAGAACTTGTCCAGTTTCCATCTGCCTCTCTTCTCCTCCTACCGCCCATTTCAGCTTCAGTGTCTTCCTCATCCACAATCCAGTTGGCATTTCTTTCCAAGTCCATCAGGACGTCCAGTGGGATTCCTTCTTCCTCGGCGGCTTCATTCTGGTCCTCTGAAGACACGTTTATCATCTGACAGATTTGGTCCCCTTCCACGGTGCCCTCAGGAAGGCCGCCGGTGCCATTTTGACTGGCAGTGTAGTTCTTGCACACCTTGACCTGCTCCGGCTGCTTTTCACGTCTCCTGCCCTTTGGCAAGAGGTAGGTCTGGTCCCTGCAGTCAGAGATGTCATCCAGTTTCAGGAGGTCTCCGTTGTCGCAAGAACAAACGCTGTAACGAAAGCTCATCCCTCGGTCCTTGAGGCGGCTGTCGAAGGCACTGATCTCCCACTCGCCTGAGAGGAGACAGGAAGTCAGAGTTTTCCCTAAGCCCAACAAGCAGTGAGTTTTGGGGTACATAACCCCCTTAACTTCACTGATGAAGACACTTTACAGCAAGTGGAAGCAGACTTTCTTTGGACGATAACCACAGAGGTCTTCACCAACCTTAAAAGCAAGAGGTCGGGCTTACGAACATTTGGTATTCCAAAAAAGATAGCACACTTCCAGGCACGCTTGATCGCTGCTAAAAGTCTGGGTGATTGGGTGATCATTAAACCAGGGGGGCTTTACCTTTTTGACCCAAACTTTTCCACTACAAATATCAACTCGTCTTACTCTTGGTTTGAATGCTATTCAATAGTTAGAGCTAAGCTACTAAAAACCTAGTCAAAGGACATGTTGATCACAAAAGGTTCTCATCAGACTGATTAACAAAAACTATTCAATAGTTAGAGCGAAGTTACTTACAACCTCCATTGCTAGTCCCACCCTCTGGAAGTCTCTCTCCAAACCCATCCGTGACTGCTCAGACCTTCCTAGCTTCAGAAGCCCTTTCAAAACACACTTCTTCAGATCTGCTTTTAACCTGTGATTAGTGTTCTGTGGCTTGTAATGTCCAGTGTTATTTTGTATTATTACCAAGTACTGTTTTTATATTTCCAGTATTATTACTTTAAACTTTTTTATATTGTTTCATTTTTATCCTGTCTTTGAGAACGCTGAAAAGCGCTTAACCAAATTACTTATATATATATATATATATAAATGATAAATGGGTTGTACTTGTATAGCGCTTTTCTACCTTCAAGGTACTCCAAGCGCTTTGACACTAATTCCACATTTACCCATTCACACACTGATGGAGGGAGCTGCCATGCAAGGCGCCAACCAGCACCCATCAGGAGCAAGGGTGAAGTGTTTTGCTCAGGACACAACGGACGTGACGAGGTTGGTACTAGGTGGGGATTGAACCAGGCACCCTCGGGGTGCACACGGCCACTCTACCACTGCACCACACCGCTATATAAACAGAATTTATATATTGGAAGCTCTCAAAATAAAAATAAAATATACATTTTTGACACACTAGGTTATTTATTTTCGCAGTCATATTATTATTAGGGGCGGCATAGCTCGGTTGGTAGAGTGACCGTGCCAGCAACTTGAGGGTTACAGGTTCGATCCCCGCTTCCGCCATCCTAGTCACTGCCTTTGTGTCCTTGGGCAAGACACTTTACCCACCTGCTCCCAGTGCCACCCACAATGGTTTAAATGTAACTTAGATATTGGGTTTCACTTCACGGTGGCAGAGGGGTTAGTGTGTCTGCCTCACAATACGAAGTTCCTGCAGTCCTGGGTTCAAATCCAGGCTCGGGATCTTTCTGTGTGTTTGCATGTTCTCCCCGTGAATGCGTGGGTTCCCTCCGGGTACTCCGGCTTCCTCCCACTTCCAAAGTCATGCACCTGGGGATAGGTTGATTGGCAACACTAAATTGGCCCTAGTGTGTGAATGTGAGTGTGAATGTTGTCTGTCTATCTGTGTTGGCCCTGCGATGAGGTGGCGACTTGTCCAGGGTGTACCCCGCCTTCCGCCCGATTGTAGCTGAGATAGGCACCAGTGCCCCCCGTGACCCCAAAAGGGAATAAGCGGTAGAAAATGGATGGATATATATATATATAAATACATATATATCCATCCATCCATCCATCCATTTTCTACCGCTTATTCCCTTTCGGGGTCACGGGGGGCGCTGGCGCCTATCTCAGCTACAATCATATATATATATATATATATATATATATATATATATATCTATATATACATATATATATATGTATATATATATATATATATATATATATATATATATATATTCTGTTTATAGCATTTTTAAATAAAGTTTAGACACCCCTAATCTAAAATATTGGAAGCTCTCAAAATAAAAATAAAACATACATTTTTGACACACTAGATTATTCAGTTTCGCAGTCATATTATTATTAGGGACCGATGTCCCTTTGGGACAGAGGACCCCACTGAATTTCTAAGGTTTTATTATTATTGTCATTATTATTATTATCATTATTATTATTCGTTATTATACCGCCGCCTCTTTGAGCTGTAATTTGACCCCCTTAATATGCTTCAAATCTCACCAACAGGACTGGCGAAAATTGCGATCTAATCAAAGAAACAAACCCCAAAACTCAAAATTGCGCTCTAGCACCCCCTAGGAAGAAAACACAGACAAAACTGTAACTTCCAGTAGGAACATGAAACATGAAACAAAAACCACTACGTAGGTCCCAGTTAGACCTATATTTCATCCATTGAGACCCCCCGGTTAAAATCAACAGGACGTTTGCTATTCCTGCTTCAATACAAAAGTTGGCTAAAAAATGTCGCATTTTTTCAAACATTATCTCCTCTGAGGCCGTTTGTCGTTTCGGCTTCAAATAAGCACAGAAGAGGGATTGAACCCTTCTGATTAAAAGTTAAAGAAAGAGTTTTAATTACTACCCCGGTTTGGATTTTATGAGCCCGCAAAGAACCATTGCGCTGCTGCTGTTGTCACAAAATGGCGGCTTTCTGCTCAGACAAAACTGTAGGACTGTCATACACACATGAAACAAAAACCTCAATATAGGTCTCACTGAGACCTATATTTCATACACTGACCGCCCCCAACTAAAATCAACAGGAAGTTTGCTATTCCCACTTCAATACAACAACTGCATTACATCCACCATGCTTTAGAGTCTCAAAATGGCGGCACCAAGGTGTCCTTATAAAATGTCCAAGACACTTTACAACTGTTATTACTATGAGACTGATGTATAACACATGTGTATACAACTTTTTCTCTGAGTGATAATCCATCCATCCATCTTCTACCGCTTATCTGGGCTTGGGTCGCGGGGGCATCAGCCAAAGCGGTCCCGTCCATCGCTGCTTGCAGCTTTAATTATTATTATTATTATTATCTTTATTCTATTCATACATTCGAAAACAACAGTAAAACTGTAAGAAAAAAATGGAAAAACAAACTGGCATGTAATGAGAAAAAGTTGAAATGTGCTAACTAATAATTACAATTAACATACCGATTCACTTATAACACAAAGCTGATGCGATATCTGTTTTTAGCATTTTATTAAATTAATAAAAAAATCTATCTTTTCGTTATGCGGCCCCTGGAGGAAACAGTTTTGGACCCCCCTGAACTAAAGTATGGATACAGTATTTCCTTGAATTGCCGCTGGGTATATAGTATGCGCCTGCCTAGAAACTGCCGGGTCAAACTTGTTTCGCAAAATAATTAGCGCATGCCTAGCATTACCGCCGGCTCAGGATTAACGCCGGGTCAAACTCGTTTCGCAAAATATTATTTTTATTAGCGCCGAGTCAAACTCGTTTCGCAAAATATTTAGCATATGCGTAGAATTTCCGCCGGGTCAAACTCGTCACGTCACGAGTGACACTTCACCTGTCATCATTTTCAAAATGGAGGAGGCTGATTTCAATAATTTGAAATCGCATAAAGTGAAGAAGATTATGAGCTTTTCAGTAGGATTTAAGGTCTAAGCTATTGAATATGTTAAAAAGAACAGTAAGCAGCTATGTTTTATTAATATACCATAGCCGCGTGTGTCAAATATGAGTCATTAAATGACTCCCGCCTCCTGGTGGTAGAGGGCGCTAGTGATCCTTCTTGCGACTACTCGGCTGCAGAAAAATTGATAACAAGCAGCAAGAATGAGCAGCGTGTGTATATTTTTTCCTCTCGCTTGCACTTTTAACATGGAGGATTACATATCTAAAATAAAACAGTTCTCTAAACTGGACTTTCAATCGAAGCAGGAGGTGATAAAGGAAGATCTCCATCGAGACAGAGAGACTTTTAAAACTGATGAAAGATAAGGAAGACTTCTATGAACAAGTTATCGATGCTTTTGATCAGAAGGAGCTGCGCATGGACTTCATTTATAAGTAAAGGTAAGACCATAATAATGTTTTTTTTTATTAAATGTGCTTTTCATGATTGTATCCTTACATCACACTCAAATTTACCGCATGCCTTTGGTAAGCACCGGAGTGAGAAGAGGTTTTAAATTAATTACCGCCCCGGCGGCAATTCAAGGAAATAGAGTATTTGGATTTGAAAATGGATGTTAGAGCATAAAGACGTAGTATGGACACTTCAGGAGTGCACGTAACCTCAAGGCCGGGTGGTTGGCGGACTGATTACCTGGCAGGTCCAATTCCATGTTGACGGTAGTGGCAGTCATGGGAAAGAGGGTGAGGACGGACTGATGAACGCCGTGATACTTGAAGAGGTTTCCTTGGAAGTAGACCGACAGGAAGTGGCTGTGGGTGCCCACGTTGGCCACGTGCCAGTAGGTGACATCAGTCTGACACGCCACAAACTGGTTGCCGCTGAACACCACGCCGTTGATGCCTGAAGTGAACATTTTCTTTAATTTGGCTACAGAGCAGAAGTGGACAGCAAAGCAGACTCACTGTGGACCACGTTGGAGTCGTAGACGTCAGGATCTGTGCTCCTGGAGGAATTGTGAAGGTTCTCATCCACGTACCAACTTCTATTCTCATCAAAGATGGCAAACATCAGACTCCACTCCTTATCGGCACCTAACTGTAAGAGGTATGTCAGCCATGTTTTCATCTGCAGCACATGTGGAGATCCTCTCACCAGGCGTCTTCTTCTGTCCATAGAATCAAATTTGCAGATGAGCAGGATGCCCACCAGCCCTGAGGCCAGGTCTCTTTCTGGGGACACAGTGCTCTGATACAGCTGAGCCAGACACTGGGGGTCCTCCTCCAAGGGCCCGTCCTCTGGGGTCAGCTCCCAGACGTAGACAAAGGTTCCGTTTGGGGGAACCTCCATTGAGCGCAAGTCCTTCACTGCAAAGATTGAAGACGGAGACCAGGTCAAAACAACTAAGATGGCCTGGTTGGGATCAAAAGGAGCTCACGGCTTACCATCCGTGGCTCTGTGCAGTGGGCGGATTTTGGTGAGGCCGTTGGGGTAAATATTAAAAGGGTGACTGGCCAGGTTTTTGAATGTGATCTGGAGGACCAATGAGAACATGAGATCTTTTTGAGCACATACAGTGGGGCAAAAAAGTATTTAGTCAGCCAGCGATTGTGCAAGTTCTCCCACTTAAAATGATGACAGAAGTCTGTAATTTTCATCATAGGTACACTTCAACTGTGAGAGACAGAATGTGGAAAAAAAATCCAGGAATTCACATTGTAGGAATTTTAAAGAATTTATTAGTAAATTATGGTGGAAAATAAGTATTTGGTCAACCATTCAAAGCTCTCACTGATGGAAGGAGGTTTTGGCTCAAAATCTCACGATACATGGCCCCATTCATTCTTTCCTTAACACGGATCAATCGTCTTGTCCCCTTAGCAGAAAAAACGCCCCAAAGCATGATGTTTCCACCCCCATGCTTCACAGTAGGTATGGTGTTCTTGGGATGCAACTCAGTATTCTTCTTCTTCCAAACACAACGAGTTGAGTTTATACCAAAAAGCTATATTTTGGTTTCATCTGACCACATGACATTCTCCCAATCCTCTGCTGTATCATCCATGTATTCATTTTGGTTCAAAACTCAACTCGTCGTGTTTGGAGGAAGAAGAATACTGAGTTGCATCCCAAGAACACCACACCTACTGTGAAGCATGGGGGTGGAAACATCATGCTTTGGGGCTGTTTTTCTGCTAAGGGGACAGGACGATTGATCCGTGTTAAGGAAAGAACGAATGGGGCCATGTATCGTGAGATTTGGAGCCAAAACCTCCTTCCATCACTGAGAGCTTTGAATGGTTGACCAAATACTTATTTTCCACCATAATTTACAAATAAATTCTTTAAAATTCCTACAGTGTGAATTCCTGGATTTTTTTTCACATTCTGTCTCTCACAGTTGAAGTGTACCTATGATGAAAATTACAGACCTCTGTCATGATTTTAAGTGGGAGAACTTGCACAATCGGTGGCTGACTAAATACTTTTTTGCCCCACTGTACAAAGGTAGTGGTTGTGACTTACCTGCAGGTGCTCGCTGACTTTGCCTTTCAGCAGCGGACCCATCAGCGTCCTACTGGTCTTCTTCCTCTGCCTGAAAGATGCGTCCGTGTATTCCACGTAGCCCACCTTTTTGTACTTGTAGTCCAGGGGATTTGGACCCGCCGCCAACTGCAACTGACTAACAGGGAGTGTTTCAACAGACATGATGACAAATGTCGCCGTCCTTGTGTGGTACCTGTTTGTGGAGTCCAGGTGAGGAGCGTAGTCCCACAAGATCTCCTCGGCTGCGATGTAATAGCGCCTGGGTGGAACTCGCTGCCCACGGCTGGATCTCACTTGTGCTTCTGCCCCCTTGGACTGGATGATGAAGGGTTCGAACTTGTAGTCGTTGTACTCGTAATCCTCGTTATATTTTGCTCGGCGGACATTGGGCCCCGGCGGGCGGGTGGGCTCAGGGCACTTTTCCACCTTGAATGTAGCTTTCATGCCATCTTGACGGGACATTAGTGGGAATTATTTACACTTCATAGAAAGGTGTCACACTCCAGCTGCAACCATCCATCCGGTCAGTCAATTCATTGGATTACAAAAATACTATTTTCTTCATTCATAGATTTGTTTGATGACTTCAGTTTAGAGGTGACCAACATTTTTCATTTGGGGGCCGCATTGGGCTAAAACAACTCCATGTAATTGTAATAATTGTCTCTGGCCCCCTGCCTGGGAGAGGCAATGATGAGAGATATAGCAGATTAGTCTCTCTTAACAAGTGGCTGGATATCTTCTGTAGACAACAGGGATTTACGTTTATTGATAATTGGCCCTTTTTCTGGGGCAAACCTGGCTTGCTGAGGAGAGACGGCCTTCACTCTAACCAGGAAGGCGCTATCCACTTGTCTCGGAACATAGATTTCGCATTGAGCCACATTTGACTAACTGCACTAGAGCAAGCCCGGTCACAGGCAATTACAGAGCCTGCTAGCCTGGGTATGGAGTCAGTTAAGTTAGAACTAGCCAGCGCCAGGCTGGATAATCCCTGTACATATAGCAATTTTCTTACAATAATACACAACTCACATAATGGTTTTTCTGCTATGACTATGACAACGTCAGAGTTAGACATGCGTTCTACTGAGGTGGCAAATTATGATGCGTTCAGTTTATCGCAGCACCAAGTAGACAATCTGAATATTCCCGTCATATCAATTCCTAGATATGGTCGTAATTATTTTAAGTGCACTGCGCATAATAAACGCAACATTATTAATATTGCTACTACGGATAATTTTATCAACAACTCCTTAAAACAGCTCACTACCTATAATATGGGCTTTCTAAACATCAGATCATTGTCTCCCAAAACGTTATTAGGTAATGAGGTCATTAGAGACAACAACCTTAACGTCATCGGTCTTAAAAGCGTTGTTTTGCGGCCCGCGCTTTGATATGACAATTTAATGTGTGTGCGGCCCGCGAGTTTAACATGAACAGAACTTGACAGCCTCATACTACCCGACATTCTCGAGTTTCACGGAAGTCCCCATAGAATCAAAGCCGATTTTTACACAATCATCACTATTCATGGAGTGCTGTAACGGCACTGTTCCTAACACCCTCTGAATTCTGTACAGACAGTGTGCAAGCCAAATTGATTGTCACCTTTGGCTGAGCAGTACACATGTGTGATGTTGGAAGACATATTTGGTCAACAGCTACACAAGTCACACTGGGGGTGGCCGTAAAAAAAAACTTTAACACTGTTACAAATATGTGCCAGACTGTGAACCCACACCAAACAAGAACGACAAACACATTTCAGGAGAACATCCGCACTGTAATACGACATAAACTCAACAGAACAAATACCCACAATCCCATGCAGCCCTGACTCTTCCGAGCTACAATACACACACCCACGCTACCACCACCCCCCTACTTGCGCCGGTTGAGGTGGTCTATGTACTGTATGTAACCCGGGAGAGATGGGGCTTCATGGTGTTCTGGGTAATTGTTCTCTTGTGTTTAAGCTGTGTTAGGGTGTGGAAATTCTCCCAAAATATGTTTGTCATTCTTGTTTGATGTCGGTTCACAGTATGGCGCATATTTGTAATAGTGTTAAATTTGTTTATACGGCCACCCTCAGTGTGACCTGTATGGCTGTTGACCAAGTACGTCTTGCAGCCACATACGTTGTTCTGCACAAGTCTTGGTTGTGGGATGTAAAAGCCTGCACGATGACATGTCGTGGAGCAGTAGTCCTCTATAAGGGGGTGCGCTAACCCCTGGAAGTACTTGAAGGTACGCCAAGGGACAAGTAAGATTTATTAAAACATTCTAAAAAGTAGCAGCAATTCATAAATCCGTTAAAAATATGTTCATTGAATAATACCTCAATAAAATATGAATGTAAGTTCATAAACTGTGAAAAAATTATACGACAATCCAACATTCAGTGTTGACAGCTCGACTTTTTATGGACATGTTCCATAAATATTGATGTTAAAGATTTCTTTTTTTGTGAAGAAATGTTTAGAATGAAGTTCATGAATCCAGATGGATGTCTATTGCAATCCCCAAAGAGGGCACTTTAAGTTGATGATTACTTCTATGTGTAGAAATCTTTATTTATAATTGAATCACTTATTTTTCCAAAAATTTTTTTGCTATTTTTATATCTTTTTTTTCCAAATAGTTCAAGAAAGACCACTACAAATGAGCAATATTTTGTACTGTTAATTAATCAGAAACTGATGACATAGTGCTGTATTTTACTTCTTTATCTCTTTTTTCAAACCAAAAATGCTTTGCTCTGATTAGGGGGTACTTGAATTAAAAAAATGTTGACAGGGGGTACATCACTGAAAAAAGGTTGAGAACCACTGTTGTAGAGGACGTTAAAGGCAGTGCAGTCACGGCAACCCTTAATAATGGGACAAAATTGGGAGAAATTGGGGAGAATGGTTGCACCGGTAGATTGTCGAGAGGTGCACTGAAATTCAGGAGTCTCCCGGAAAAATCGGGAGGTTTGGCAAGTATGTTGCTAGGGCGGGAAAGCCATTCATAGAAGGTGAATTCATTAAAAAGTGCATGTTAGATTTTTAAGAAATCTTTTCTTGCGGCCCAGCCTCACCCAGTTTCTGCATCCAGTGCCCCCCAGGTAAATTGAGTTTGAGACCCCTGATGTAAAGTAACTGATAATCACGCACGCACGCACACACACACACACACACACACACACACACACACGTTATCATCTGGAATGGGGACCAAGTTTTTGACCATCACTTGTGGAGACAAGGAAAAACTCTATGAGTTGTAAGTAAGGATGGCTAGCATAGAGAATGATAGTACTATTAATGTCAGAATAACACATATTTCACTTTTCAGGAAAATTCGTTTTCTATTTTACCAATATTTGAAACACGTAGACACGTGTCTCTAATGTTATCTTACCTTAAACCACAGAAATAAAGTACAAACTTATTTGAACTTTCATTTTTACCTTTTATTTTTTAGCAACATTGAACATTAAGAACATAAAAAACTGTTGTACAAACCCTGTTTCCATATGAGTCTGGAAATTGTGTTAGATGTAAATATGAACAGAATACAACGATTTGCAAATCCTTTTCAACCCATATTCAGTTGAATGCACTACAAAGACAAGATATTTGATGTTCAAACTCATAAACTTTATTTTTTTTTTGCAAATAATAATTAACTTAGAATTTCATGGCTGCAACACATGCCAAAGTAGTTGGGAAAGGGCATGTTCACCACTGTGTTACATCACCTTTTCTTTTAACAACACTCAATAAACGTTTGGGAACTAAGGAAACTAATTGTTGAAGCTTTGAAAGTGGAATTCTTTAACATTCTTGTTTTATGTAGAGCTTCAGTCGTTCAACAGACCGGGGTCTCCCCTGTCCTATTTTACGCTTCATAATGCGCCACACATTTCCGATGGGAGACAGGTCTGGATTGCGGGCGGGCCAGGAAAGTACCCGCACTCTTTTACTACGAAGCCACGCTGTTGTAACACGTGGCTTGGCATTGTCTTGCTGAAATAAGCAGGGGCGTCCATGATAACGTTGCTTGGATGACAACATATTTTGCTCCAAAACCTGTATGGACCATTCAGCATTAATGGTGCCTTCACAGATGTGTAAGTTACCCATGCCTTGGGCACTAATACACCCCCATACCATCACACATGCTGGCTTTTCAACTTTGCGCCTATAACAATCCAAATGGTTATTTTCCTCTTTGTTCCGGAGGACACTACATCCTCTGTTTCCAAATATAATTTGAAATGTGGACTAGTCAGACCACAGAACATTTTTCCAGTTTGCATCAGTCCATCTTAAGTGAGCTCAGGCCCAGCCAAGCTGGTGGTGTTGTTGATAAATGGGTTTGGCTTTGCATAGTAGAGTTTTAACTTGCACTTACTGATGTAGCGACCCACTGTAGTTACTGACAGTGGTTTATGAAGTGTTCCTGGGCCCATGTGGTGATATCCCTTACACACTGATGTCAGTTTTTGATGCAGTACCGCCTGAGGGGTCAAAAGTCCGTAATATCATTGCTTACGTGCAGTGATTTCTCCAGATTCTCTGAACTTTTTAATGATTTTACGGACCGTAGATGGTAAAATCCCTAAATTCCTTGCAATAGCTCGTTGAGAAATGTTGTTCTAAAACTGTTCGACAATTTGCTTAAAAATTGGTAACCCTCACCCCATCCTTGTTTGTGGATTACTTAGCATTTCATAGAAGCTGCTTTTATACCCAATCATGGCACCCACCTGTTCCCAATTAGCCTGCACACCTGTGGGATGTTCCAAATAAGTGTTTGATGAGCATTCCTCAACTTTATCAGTATTTATTGCCAACTTTCCCAACTTCTTTGTGACGTGTTGCCGGCATCAAATTCTAAAGTTAATGATTATTTGCAACAACAACAAAAATGTTTATCAGTTTGAACATCAAATATGTTGTCTTTGTAGCATATTCAACTGAATATGGGTTGAAAATGATTTGCAAATCATTGTTTTCCGTTTATATTTACATCCAACACAATTTCCCAACTCATATGGAAACGGGGTTTGTATTACAACAATTCTTCTTTATTTAAAATATCAAATATCACCCTGAGGCTACAAAGTGTGTTTGATTCTAACAGCGGATGCACAGCTGCTTCTCTTCTCTCTTACCTAGGCTGTGTGCATGAAGCTGACGTGACAACTTACCCGGATAACATGTCAACTTAAACTTACCCGGGTAACATGTCAACTTAAACTTACCCGGGTAACATGTCAACTTAAACTTACCCTGGTAATATGTCAACTTAAACTTACCCAGGCGGTGTGCGTGCAGCTGGCAGCTGATCAGGAAGCGACCTGCAGAGGAAGGCTTCAACTGTGCTGTGACAAAGGTCATAGGGGTCACCTCCATGGTCACTTTGCGATGGTTCATCACCTGAAGAACAAAAAGGTCATAGGGGTCACTTCCAAGGTCACCGGAAGTACTTTGAATATGTCACATATATGTGCAATATTTATGTGTGTATGTATACATAACACTGTTGTTTACAAATGTAGTTAAAGAGCAAACATTATCAAAACAAACACTTAAATTAAAGTAAATACATTTTGCCAATGGATTTGGCTTAAAATAAACCTACATAACATTTATTTTTTTTAATTTAATGAATAAAACATTTCAGAAAAATACAAGCAGCTGATGTTTTCTTTTTTTTAAGCAACAGAATGGCTAAAGCGTTTATAATTCATATTTGCTTTATATATATATTCATATTTTATGAATAAATAGCACATTTCACTAGGGTCACATCAGTAAATCTATTGTGACAGCTGATGTTAAATGTGTGTTACCTTCAGAATTAAGTGTGTGTTACCGTCAGTTAAATATGTGTTACCGTCAGAGTTAAGTGTGTGTTACCTTCAGAGTTAATGTGTGTAACCGTCAGAGTTAAATGTGTGTTGACGGCAGAGTTAAATGTGTGTTACCTTCAGAGTTAATGTGTGTAACCGTCAGAGTTAAATGTGTGTTACCGTCAGTTAAGTGTGTGTTACCGTCAGAGTTAAATGTATTTTGCCGTCAGAGTTAAATGTGTGTTACCGTCTGAGTTAATGTGTGTTACAGTCAGAGTTAAGTGTGTGTTACCGTCAGAGTTAAATGTATGTTGCCGTCAGAGTTAAATGTGTGTTATCGTCAGTTAAGTGTGTGTTACCGTCAGAGTTAAATGTATGTTGCCGTCAGAGTTAAATGTGTGTTACCGTCAGAGTTAAATGTGTGTTACGGTCAGAGTTAAATGTGAGTTGCCGTCAGAGTTAAATTTGTGTAACCGTCAGAGTTAAATGTGGTGTTGCCGTCAGAGTTAAATGCGTGTTACCGTCTGAGTTAAATGTGTGTTATCGTCAGAGTCAAATGTGTGTTACCGTCAGAGTTAAATGTGTGTTACCGTCAGAGTTAAATGTGTGTTACCGTCAGAGTTAAATGTGTGTTACCGTCTGAGTTAAATGTGTGTTATGGTCAGAGTTAAATGTGTGTTACCGTCTGATTTAAATGTGTGTTACGGTCAGAGTTAAATGTGTGTTACCGTCTGAGTTAAATGTGTGTTACGGTAAGAGTTAAATGTGTGTTACCGTCTGAGTTAAATGTGTTTTACCTTTAGAGTTAAATGTGTGTTACCTTCCGAGTTAATGTGTGTAACCGTCAGAGTTAAATGTGTGTTACCGTCAGTTAAGTGTGTGTTACCGTCAGAGGTAAATGTGTCTTACCGTCTGAGTTAATATGTGTTACCGTCAGAGTTAAGTGTGTGTTACCGTCAGAGTTAAATGTATGTTGCCGTCAGAGTTAAATGTGTGTTATCGTCAGTTAAGTGTGTGTTACCGTCAGAGTTAAATGTATGTTGCCGTCAGAGTTAAATGTGTGTTACCGTCAGAGTTAAGTGTGTGTAACCGTCAGAGTTAAATGTGAGTTGCCGTCAGAGTTAAATTTGTGTAACCGTCAGAGTTAAATTTGGTGTTGCCGTCAGAGTTAAATGCGTGTTACCTTCAGAGTTAAATGCGTGTTATCGTCAGAGTCAAATGTGTGTTACCGTCAGAGTCAAATGTGTGTTACCGTCGGAGTTAAATGTGTGTTACCGTCTGAGTTAAATGTGTGTTACGGTCAGAGTAAAATGTGTGTTACCGTCTGAGTTAAATGTGTGTTACGGTCAGAGTTAAATGTGTGTTACGGTAGGAGTTAAATGTGTGTTACCATCTGAGTTAAATGTGTGTTACGGTAGGAGTTAAATGTGTTTTACCTTTAGGGTTAAATGTGTGTTACCGTCTGAGTTAAATATGTGTTACCTTCAGAGTTAAATGTGTGTTACCATCAGAGTTAAATTTGTGTTACCATCAGAGTTAAATGTAAGTTGCCGTCAGAGTTAAATTTGTGTTACCGTCAGAATTAAATGTGTGTAACCGTCAGAGTTCAATGTGTGTTGCCGTCAGAGTTAAATGTGTGTTACGGTCAGAGTTAAATGTGTGTTACCATCAGAGTTAAATGTGTGTTACGGTCAGAGTTAAATGTGTGTTACGGTCAGAGTTAAATGTGTGTTACCTTAACAGTTAAATGTGTGTTACCTTCAGAGTTAAATGTGTGTTACCTTAAGAGTAAAATGTGTGTTACCACCAGAGTTAAATGTGTGTTACCGTCAGAATTAAATGTGTGTTACCTTAAGAGTTAAATGTGTGGTACTGTCAAAGTTAAATGTGTGTTACCGTCAGAGTTAAATGTGTGTTACCGTCTGAGTTAAAAGTGTGTTACCTTCAGAGTTAAATGTGTGTTACCATCAGAGTTAAATTTGTGTTACCATCAGAGTTAAATGTAAGTTGCCGTCAGAGTTAAATTTGTGTTACCGTCAGAGTTAAATGTGTGTAACCGTCAGAGTTCAATGTGTGTTGCCGTCAGAGTTAAATGTGTGTTACGGTCAGAGTTAAATGTGTGTTACCATCAGAGTTAAATGTGTGTTACGGTCAGAGTTAAATGTGTGTTACGGTCAAAGTTAAATGTATGTTACGGTCAGAGTTAAATGTGTGTTACCTTAACAGTTAAATGTGTGTTACCTTAACAGTTAAATGTGTGTTACCTTCAGAGTTAAATGTGTGTTACCTTAAGAGTAAAATGTGTGTTACCACCAGAGTTAAATGTGTGTTACTGTCAGAATTAAATGTGTGTTACCTTAAGAGTTAAATGTGTGGTACTGTCAAAGTTAAATGTGTGTTACCGTCAGAGTTAAATGTGTGTTACCGTCAGTTAAATGTGTGTTACCGTCAGAGTTAAATGTGTGTTACCGTCAGAGTTAAATGTGTATTACCGTCAGAGATAAATGTGTGCTATCGTCAGAGTCAAATGTGTGTTACCGTCAGAGTTAAATGTGTGTTACCGTCAGAGTTAAATGTGTGTTACGGTCAGAGTTAAATGTTTGTTACCGTCTGAGTTAAATGTGTGTTACGGTCAGAGTTAAATGTGTGTTACCGTCTGAGTTAAATGTGTTTTACCGTCAGAGTTAAATGTGTATTGCCGTCTGAGTTAAATGTGTGTTACCTTCAGAGTTAAATGTGTGTTACCGTCAGAGTTAAATGTGTTTTACGGTAAGAGTTAAATGTGTGTTACCGTCTGAGTTAAATGTGTTTTACCTTTAGAGTTAAATGTGTGTTACCTTCCGAGTTAATGTGTGTAATCGTCAGAGTTAAATGTGTGTTACCGTCAGTTAAGTGTGTGTTACCGTCAGAGTTAAATGTATTTTGCCGTCAGAGTTAAATGTGTGTTACCGTCTGAGTTAATATGTGTTACCGTCAGAGTTAAGTGTGTGTTACCGTCAGAGTTAAATGTATGTTGCCGTCAGAGTTAAATGTGTGTTATCGTCAGTTAAGTGTGTGTTACCGTCAGAGTTAAATGTATGTTGCCGTCAGTTAAGTGTGTGTTACCGTCAGAGTTAAATGTATGTTGCCGTCAGAGTTAAATGTGAGTTGCCGTCAGAGTTAAATTTGTGTAACCGTCAGAGTTAAATTTGGTGTTGCCGTCAGAGTTAAATGCGTGTTACCTTCAGAGTTAAATGTGTGTTATCGTCAGAGTCAAATGTGTGTTACCGTCAGAGTTAAATGTGTGTTACCGTCAGAGTTAAATGTGTGTTACCGTCTGAGTTAAATGTGTGTTACGGTCAGAGTAAAATGTGTGTTACCGTCTGAGTTAAATGTGTCTTACGGTCAGAGTTAAATGTGTGTTACCTTCAGAGTTAAATGTGTGTTACCATCTGAGTTAAATGTGTGTTACCGTCTGAGTTAAATGTGTTTTACCTTTAGGGTTAAATGTGTGTTACCGTCTGAGTTAAATATGTGTTACCTTCAGAGTTAAATGTGTGTTACCATCAGAGTTAAATTTGTGTTACCATCAGAGTTAAATGTAGGTTGCCGTCAGAGTTAAATTTGTGTTACCGTCAGAGTTAAATGTGTGTAACCGTCAGAGTTCAATGTGTGTTGCCGTCAGAGTTAAATGTGTGTTACGGTCAGAGTTAAATGTGTGTTACCATCAGAGTTAAATGTGTGTTACGGTCAGAGTTAAATGTGTGTTACGGTCAGAGTTAAATGTGTGTTACCTTAACAGTTAAATGTGTGTTACCTTCAGAGTTAAATGTGTGTTACCTTAAGAGTAAAATGTGTGTTACCACCAGAGTTAAATGTGTGTTACCGTCAGAATTAAATGTGTGTTACCTTAAGAGTTAAATGTGTGGTACTGTCAAAGTTAAATGTGTGTTACCGTCAGAGTTAAATGTGTGTTACCGTCAGTTAAATGTGTGTTACCGTCAGAGTTAAATGTGTGTTACCGTCTGAGTTAAAAGTGTGTTACCTTCAGAGTTAAATGTGTGTTACCATCAGAGTTAAATTTGTGTTACCATCAGAGTTAAATGTAAGTTGCCGTCAGAGTTAAATTTGTGTTACAGTCAGAGTTAAATGTGTGTAACCGTCAGAGTTCAATGTGTGTTGCCGTCAGAGTTAAATGTGTGTTACCATCAGAGTGAAATGTGTGTTACGGTCAGAGTTAAATGTGTGTTACGGTCAGAGTTAAATGTATGTTACGGTCAGAGTTAAATGTGTGTTACCTTAACAGTTAAATGTGTGTTACCTTAACAGTTAAATGTGTGTTACCTTCAGAGTTAAATGTGTGTTACCTTAAGAGTAAAATGTGTGTTACCACCAGAGTTAAAAGTGTGTTACTGTCAGAATTAAATGTGTGTTACCTTAAGAGTTAAATGTGTGGTACTGTCAAAGTTAAATGTGTGTTACCGTCAGAGTTAAATGTGTGTTACCGTCAGTTAAATGTGTGTTACCGTCTGAGTTAAATGTGTGTTACCGTCAGAGTTAAATGTGTATTACCGTCCGAGATAAATGTGTGCTATCGTCAGAGTCAAATGTGTGTTACCGTCAGAGTTAAATGTGTGTTACCGTCAGAGTTAAATGTGTGTTACGGTCAGAGTTAAATGTTTGTTACCGTCTGAGTTAAATGTGTGTTACGGTCAGAGTTAAATGTGTGTTACCGTCTGAGTTAAATGTGTTTTACCGTCAGAGTTAAATGTGTATTACCGTCTGAGTTAAATGTGTGTTACCTTCAGAGTTAAATGTGTGTTACCATCAGAGTTAAATGTGTGTTACCTTCAGGGTTAAATGTGTGTTACCTTCAGAGATAAATGTGTGTTACCTTAAGAGTCAAATGTGTGTTACCCTCAGAGTTAAATGTGTGTTACTGTCTGAGTTAAATGTGAATTACCGTCAGAGTTAAATGTGTGTTACTGTCAGAGTTAAATGTGTGTTACCGTCAGAGTTAAATGTGTGTTACCGTCACAGTTAAATGTAAGTTACCGTCAGAGTTAAATGTGTGTTACGGTCAGAGTTAAATGTGTGTTACCTTAAGAGTTTTATGTGTGGTACCGGCAGAGTTAAATGTGTGTTACCTTCAGAGTTAAATGTGCGTTACCTTAAGAGTCAAATGTGTGTTACCTTCAGAGTTAAATGTGTGTTACTGTCAGAGTTAAATGTGTGTTACCGTCAGAGTTAAATGTGTGTTACCGTCAGACTTAAATGTGTGTTACCGTCAGTTTAATGTGTGTTACCGTCAGATTTATATGTGTGTTACCGTCAGACTTAAATGTGTGTTACCGTCAGTTAAATGTGTGTTGCCGTCAGAGTTAAATGTGTGTTGCCGTCACAGTTAAATGTGTGTTACCGTCTGAGTTAATGTGTGTTACCGTCAGAGTTAAATGTGAGTTACCGTCAGACTTAAATGTGTGTCACGGTCAGAGTTAAATGTGTGTTACGGTCAGAGTTAAATTTGGTGTTGCCGTCAGAGTTAAATGCGTGTTACCTTCAGAGTTAAATGTGTGTTATCGTCAGAGTCAAATGTGTGTTACCGTCAGAGTTAAATGTGTGTTACCGTCAGAGTTAAATGTGTGTTACCGTCTGAGTTAAATGTGTGTTACCGTCTGAGTTAAATGTGTGTTACGGTCAGAGTAAAATGTGTGTTACCGTCTGAGTTAAATGTGTGTTACGGTCAGAGTTAAATGTGTGTTACCTTCAGAGTTAAATGTGTGTTACCATCTGAGTTAAATGTGTGTTACGGTAAGAGTTAAATGTGTGTTACCGTCTGAGTTAAATGTGTTTTACCTTTAGGGTTAAATGTGTGTTACCGTCTGAGTTAAATATGTGTTACCTTCAGAGTTAAATGTGTGTTACCATCAGAGTTAAATTTGTGTTACCATCAGAGTTAAATGTAGGTTGCCGTCAGAGTTAAATTTGTGTTACCGTCAGAGTTAAATGTGTGTAACCGTCAGAGTTCAATGTGTGTTGCCGTCAGAGTTAAATGTGTATTACCGTCCGAGATAAATGTGTGCTATCGTCAGAGTCAAATGTGTGTTACCGTCAGAGTTAAATGCGTGTTACCGTCAGAGTTAAATGTGTGTTACCGTCAGAGTTAAATGTGTGTTACGGTCAGAGTTAAATGTTTGTTACCGTCTGAGTTAAATGTGTGTTACGGTCAGAGTTAAATGTGTGTTACCGTCTGAGTTAAATGTGTTTTACCGTCAGAGTTAAATGTGTATTACCGTCTGAGTTAAATGTGTGTTACCTTCAGAGTTAAATGTGTGTTACCATCAGAGTTAAATGTGTGTTACCTTCAGGGTTAAATGTGTGTTACCTTCAGAGATAAATGTGTGTTACCTTAAGAGTCAAATGTGTGTTACCCTCAGAGTTAAATGTGTGTTACTGTCTGAGTTAAATGTGAATTACCGTCAGAGTTAAATGTGTGTTACTGTCAGAGTTAAATGTGTGTTACCGTCAGAGTTAAATGTGTGTTACCGTCACAGTTAAATGTAAGTTACCGTCAGAGTTAAATGTGTGTTACGGTCAGAGTTAAATGTGTGTTACCTTAAGAGTTTTATGTGTGGTACCGGCAGAGTTAAATGTGTGTTACCTTCAGAGTTAAATGTGCGTTACCTTAAGAGTCAAATGTGTGTTACCTTCAGAGTTAAATGTGTGTTACTGTCAGAGTTAAATGTGTGTTACCGTCAGAGTTAAATGTGTGTTACCGTCAGACTTAAATGTGTGTTACCGTCAGTTTAATGTGTGTTACCGTCAGATTTATATGTGTGTTACCGTCAGACTTAAATGTGTGTTACCGTCAGTTAAATGTGTGTTGCCGTCAGAGTTAAATGTGTGTTGCCGTCACAGTTAAATGTGTGTTACCGTCTGAGTTAATGTGTGTTACCGTCAGAGTTAAATGTGAGTTACCGTCAGACTTAAATGTGTGTCACGGTCAGAGTTAAATGTGTGTTACGGTCAGAGTTAAATTTGGTGTTGCCGTCAGAGTTAAATGCGTGTTACCTTCAGAGTTAAATGTGTGTTATCGTCAGAGTCAAATGTGTGTTACCGTCAGAGTTAAATGTGTGTTACCGTCAGAGTTAAATGTGTGTTACCGTCTGAGTTAAATGTGTGTTACGGTCAGAGTAAAATGTGTGTTACCGTCTGAGTTAAATGTGTGTTACGGTCAGAGTTAAATGTGTGTTACCTTCAGAGTTAAATGTGTGTTACCATCTGAGTTAAATGTGTGTTACGGTAAGAGTTAAATGTGTGTTACCGTCTGAGTTAAATGTGTTTTACCTTTAGGGTTAAATGTGTGTTACCGTCTGAGTTAAATATGTGTTACCTTCAGAGTTAAATGTGTGTTACCATCAGAGTTAAATTTGTGTTACCATCAGAGTTAAATGTAAGTTGCCGTCAGAGTTAAATTTGTGTTACCGTCAGAGTTAAATGTGTGTAACCGTCAGAGTTCAATGTGTGTTGCCGTCAGAGTTAAATGTGTGTTACGGTCAGAGTTAAATGTGTGTTACCATCAGAGTTAAATGTGTGTTACGGTCAGAGTTAAATGTGTGTAACGGTCAGAGTTAAATGTGTGTTACCTTAACAGTTAAATGTGTGTTACCTTCAGAGTTAAATGTGTGTTACCTTAAGAGTAAAATGTGTGTTACCACCAGAGTTAAATGTGTGTTACCGTCAGAATTAAATGTGTGTTACCTTAAGAGTTAAATGTGTGGTACTGTCAAAGTTAAATGTGTGTTACCGTCAGAGTTAAATGTGTGTTACCGTCAGTTAAATGTGTGTTACCGTCAGAGTTAAATGTGTGTTACCGTCTGAGTTAAAAGTGTGTTACCTTCAGAGTTAAATGTGTGTTACCATCAGAGTTAAATTTGTGTTACCATCAGAGTTAAATGTAAGTTGCCGTCAGAGTTAAATTTGTGTTACAGTCAGAGTTAAATGTGTGTAACCGTCAGAGTTCAATGTGTGTTGCCGTCAGAGTTAAATGTGTGTTACCATCAGAGTGAAATGTGTGTTACGGTCAGAGTTAAATGTGTGTTACGGTCAGAGTTAAATGTATGTTACGGTCAGAGTTAAATGTGTGTTACCTTAACAGTTAAATGTGTGTTACCTTAACAGTTAAATGTGTGTTACCTTCAGAGTTAAATGTGTGTTACCTTAAGAGTAAAATGTGTGTTACCACCAGAGTTAAAAGTGTGTTACTGTCAGAATTAAATGTGTGTTACCTTAAGAGTTAAATGTGTGGTACTGTCAAAGTTAAATGTGTGTTACCGTCAGAGTTAAATGTGTGTTACCGTCAGTTAAATGTGTGTTACCGTCTGAGTTAAATGTGTGTTACCGTCAGAGTTAAATGTGTATTACCGTCCGAGATAAATGTGTGCTATCGTCAGAGTCAAATGTGTGTTACCGTCAGAGTTAAATGTGTGTTACCGTCAGAGTTAAATGTGTGTTACCGTCAGAGTTAAATGTGTGTTACGGTCAGAGTTAAATGTTTGTTACCGTCTGAGTTAAATGTGTGTTACGGTCAGAGTTAAATGTGTGTTACCGTCTGAGTTAAATGTGTTTTACCGTCAGAGTTAAATGTGTATTACCGTCTGAGTTAAATGTGTGTTACCTTCAGAGTTAAATGTGTGTTACCATCAGAGTTAAATGTGTGTTACCTTCAGGGTTAAATGTGTGTTACCTTCAGAGATAAATGTGTGTTACCTTAAGAGTCAAATGTGTGTTACCTTCAGAGTTAAATGTGTGTTACTGTCTGAGTTAAATGTGAATTACCGTCAGAGTTAAATGTGTGTTACTGTCAGAGTTAAATGTGTGTTACCGTCAGAGTTAAATGTGTGTTACCGTCACAGTTAAATGTAAGTTACCGTCAGAGTTAAATGTGTGTTACGGTCAGAGTTAAATGTGTGTTACCTTAAGAGTTTTATGTGTGGTACCGGCAGAGTTAAATGTGTGTTACCTTCAGAGTTAAATGTGCGTTACCTTAAGAGTCAAATGTGTGTTACCTTCAGAGTTAAATGTGTGTTACTGTCAGAGTTAAATGTGTGTTACCGTCAGAGTTAAATGTGTGTTACCGTCAGACTTAAATGTGTGTTACCGTCAGTTTAATGTGTGTTACCGTCAGATTTATATGTGTGTTACCGTCAGACTTAAATGTGTGTTACCGTCAGTTAAATGTGTGTTGCCGTCAGAGTTAAATGTGTGTTGCCGTCACAGTTAAATGTGTGTTACCGTCTGAGTTAATGTGTGTTACCGTCAGAGTTAAATGTGAGTTACCGTCAGACTTAAATGTGTGTCACGGTCAGAGTTAAATGTGTGTTACGGTCAGACTTAAATGTGTGTTACCGTCAGAGTTAAATGTGTGTTACCATCTGAGTTAAATGTGTGTTACCATCAGAGTCAAATGTGTGTTACCGTCAGAGTGTGGTCCTGGAAGTGGAGGGAGTGTATCTGTGGGGCAGTGCCCACACCAATCACATGCCACAACACGACTAAGTTGCTTTGGCACATTGTCAAACCTGCAAGTGCACACGCACGCGCACACGCACACGCACACACACACACACACAAACACACACACACACACACGATAAAGGCGTTAAATAAGACTAATAGGTAACAATGACATTGTGCAGAGGTCACTAGAGGTCACTACCAGGCAAGGTGGAGTTGGTGTAGCCATTGATGGTGTGGTATTCTTTTCTGCTGCTCCTCTCCCTCACGTCTCCATTCCAGTTCTTGTCTACTTTCCAGTTCTTGTCTCCATACCAGCTCTTGCTCTCGTCAAACACAGCAAACAGCAGCACGAAGGCCGGGTTTATCCTCTCCCCTTCACGCAATGCCCCTGCAGTACACACATAGTACTTCTTTTTCTCAGTGGGAACCTTCTAGAAGTATTATCAGATAAAAAAAAAACTGCTGTAAAAAAATATATAAATGTATATGTTTTTAGTCTGAAGTATAGATGCCAAATGTTTGTTACATTTATTGGATTTCAAACATTTTAAAGTGTCAGTTTACATAACTCTTAAAGGCCTACTGAAAGCCACTACTACCGACCACGCAGTCTGATAGTTTATATATCAATGATGAAATCTTAACATTGCAACACATGCCAATACGGCCTTTTTAGTTTACTAAATTGCAATTTTAAATTTCCCGCGGAGTTTCTTGTTGAAAACATCGCGAAATGATGACGCGTGTTTGTGACGTCTCGGGTTGTAGCGGACATATTAGCCCAGCACCGCTCACAGCTAAAAGTCGTCTCTTTTCATCGCATAATTACACAGTATTTTGGACATCTGTGTTGCTGAATCTTTTGCAATTTGTCCAATTAATAATGGAGACGTGAAAGAAGAATGCTGTTGGTGGAAAGCGGTGGATTGCACCTGCCTTTAGCAACCGAAATACAGCCGGTGTTTCTTTGTTTGTTGTGAAGCTTTAACACAGAGCGGTCTAGCGAACATGTTTCTCTACGTCAACCAAAAAGTTTTTGGATGGGAAAATTGTGATATTAAGTCGGCTCTTACCAGAGACGAGTGGATTATGCGACCTCCTCCTGCAGCTGTCAAAAGGGCAGCTGTGATCTTGGCTCCTCCATTGGCTTCTCTGAGAGACACTGGCATTCACTGTAGCCATCCGACTTTTAGGTATGACTTTATAATCTCACTAAAATACTTAAAACAATAGGCGGATAAGGGATTTTCCAGAATTATCCAAGTAAATGTGTCTAATATCATCTAAATCGCTCCCACTGCCGTCGCCTGGAGCCGTCGCCTTTTTTAATTTTTTTTGTGCTTCACTCTAATTTTCCTCATCCACAAATCTTTCATCCTCGCTCAAATTAATGGGGAAATCGTCGCTTTCTCAGTCCGAATCGCTTGTGCTGCTGGTGGCCGTGATTATAAACAATGTTCAGATGTGAAGAGCTCCACAACCCGTGACGTCACGCGCACATCGTCTGCTACTTCCGGTACAGGCAAGGCTTTTTTTATCAGCGACCAAAAGTTGTGAACTTTATCGTTGATGTTCTCTACTAAATCCTTTCAGCAAAAATATGGCAATATGGCGAAATGATCAAGTATGACACATAGAATGGACCTGCTATCACCGTTTAAATAAGAAATCTAATTTCAGTAGGCCTTTAAAGGATTACGTTACTTTATGTGAGGATAACAAAAAGGACATTTTTGATAGGACAATGTGTCGTTTTTTTGAGTTGTGTGGACTAATAAGTAAGAGATGAGGAAAATAACAATGTTATTATCTGGCAAACATTCTTTCAACACGGCCAACTTGGCCTGATGATAAAAGACGGAAAGATGTCTACCGAGTTCTGAAAGGAACATGTGTGTGTTTTGTGCCACGGCCTGACGTACACGACTTGCAGATCAGCAGGACGCCGATAAGCCCGGAGTTGAGGTCTCGGACCGGGTCCACCTGAGACGAGTAGGAGTAGGTAAGACACTCCGGGTCCCCTTCTGTGGGGCCTTCATTGGGGCCGATGTCCCACACGTACTTGCGGTATCTTCCAGGAGCCACCGCATCGTCCTCCTTCTCCTGGCCGGCTGTAGAGCAAACATCAGAATAAAAAAAACAGTCCAACAGAATCCTGTTGGCTGATTTGTAGAGCTTTTCCAATAATGATAAGGTCCATTGTGGCAAAACATCCTGTGGCAGGAAGAGGCCAGCAGCTTTCAGGAAATGATACATGCCACTGTGCTCAGAGGGAGCACAGTGACTCGCTCTGGGAGCTTGAGGCTGACATCTTTAGTCCCCGGCTGCACATGCAAGATCCTCCATGCTGTGTTATTACCACCAAGTAGCACAATGTCCACTTTCTTTCTCCGCGACACTTTCTCACCTCAATTATCTTTTCCACGTCTTGGACGAAAGTAGTTGGATGTGACTCGGCTGGTGTCTCTGAGGCCGTTAGGGCAAGGTCACCAGTAAACACCTCAAAAATCCTTTTGCAACAAACCACACCAAGTCATACCTCAAATTAAAGGCCATGACGAGGACTTTCTAGATATGTAATTATTTGTATAATGTACAATTATTACAAACCCCGTTTCCATATGAGTTGGGAAATTGTGTTGGATGTAAATATAAACAGAATACAATGATTTGCAAATCCTTTTCAACCCATATTCAGTTGAATGCACTACAAAGACAACATATTTGATGTTCAAACTCATAAACTTTTTTCTTTTTTGCAAATAATAATTAACTTAGAATTTCATGGCTGCAACACGTGCCAAAGTAGTTGGGAAAGGGCATGTTCACCACTGTGTTACATCACCTTTTCTTTTAACAACACTCAATAAAGGTTTGGGAACTGAGGAAACTAATAGTTGAAGCTTTGAAAGTGGAATTCTTTCCCATTCTTATTTTATGTAGAGCTTCAGTCGTTCAACAGTCCGGGGTCTCCGCTGTCGTATTTTACGCTTCATAATGCGCCACACATTTTCCATGGGAGACAGGTCTGTACTGCAGGCCGGCCAGGAAAGTACCCGCACTCTTTTTTTTACGAAGCCACGCTGTTGTAACACGTGCTGAATGTTGCTTGGTTTAGTCTTGCTGAAATAAGCAGGGGCGTCCATGAAAAAGACAGCGCTTGGATGGCAGCATATGTTGTTCCAAAACCTGTATGTACCTTTCAAAATTAATGGTGCCTTCACAGATGTGTAAGTTACCCATGCCTTGGGCACTAATGCACCCCCATACCATCACAGAGGCTGGCTTTTGAACTTTGCGTCAATGACAATCTGGATGGTTCGCTTGCCCTTTGGCCCGCATGACACGATGTGGAATATTTCCAAAAACAATTTGAAATGTGGACTCGTCAGACCACAGAACACTTTTACACTTTGCATCAGTCCATCTTAGATGATCTCGGCCCCAGAGAAGTTTCTGGATGTTGTTGATAAATGGCTTTTGCTTTGCATAGTACAGTTTTAATTGCACTTACAGATGTAGTGACCAACTTTATTTAGTGACAGTGGTTTTCTGAAGTGTTCCTGAGCCCGTCTGGTGATATCCTTTAGAGATTTATATCGGTTTTTGATACTGTGCTGTCCGAAGGTTCGAAGGTCAAGGTCATTTAATGTTGGTTTCCGGCCATTTAGCTTACGTGGAGTGATTTCTCCAGATTCTCTGAACCTTTTGATGATATTATGGAGCGTAGATGTTGAAATCCCTAATTTTCTTTCTATTGCACTTTGAAAAACGTTGTTCTTAAACTGTTTGACTATTTGCTCACTTAGTTGTGAACAAAGGGGTGTACCTCGCCCCATCCTTTCTTGTAAAAGACTGAGCATTTCTTGGGAAGTTTTTTTTATACCCAATCATGGCACCCAACTGTTCCCAATTAGCCTGCACACCTGCGGGAAGTTCCAAATAAGTGTTTGATGAGCATTCTTCAACATTATCAGTATTTTTTCCACCTTTCCCAACTTCTTTGTCACGTGTTGCTGGCATCAAATTCTAAAGTTAATGATTATTTGCACAAAAAAAAAATGTTTATCAGTTTGAACATCAAATATGTTGTCTTTGTAGCATATTCAACTGAATATGGGTTGAAAATGATTTGCAAATCATTGTATTCTGTTTATATTTACATCTAACACAATTTCCCAATTCATATGGAAACAGGCTTTGTATTACCTTCAGACTGCTTCCAGTAGGTGATCCCCACAGGGCTGATACTGTAAGGTTTGGACGCCAGGTTCTTGAAGTGCACGACCACCCGCTCAGGGGCCTGAGTCACGATCACTGGACCTTGAATGCCTGCAAATAAATAAGCAGCGACTTTTCATCGGCCGTATTGACTTGAAATTTCTCACGGAGGTCGACACATTGTAGGAAACACACCCCGTGTAAATGTTGCACAGAGCTTTCGGGGACTGATAAGCACGTTTACTTTGATTTCACTCACAATTTACTTGAAATCATGACTGGAAATGAGTAGAAATAAATATATATCCAACTATCTGTCCAACATTTGCTATTTAACCATTAAAGGCCTACTGAAATTAGATTTTCTTATTTAAATGGGGATAGCAGGTCCATTCTATGTGTCATACTTGATCATTTCGCGATATTGCCATATTTTTGCTGAAAGGATTTAGTACAGAACATCGACGATAAAGTTTGCAACTTTTGGTCGCTAATAAAAAAGCCTTGCCTGTACCGGAAGTAGCAGACGATGTGCGCGTGACATCACGGGTTGTGGAGCTCCTCACATCTGAACATTGTTTATAATCATGCCTACCAGCAGCAAGAGCGATTTGGACTGAGAAAGCGACGATTTCCCCATTAATTTGAGAGAAGATGAAAGATTTGTGGATGAGGAAAGTGAGAGTGAAGGACTAGAAGAAGAAAAAAATAAAAACAGGGCAGTGGGAGCGATTCAGATGTTATCAGACACATTTACTAGGATAATTCTGGAAAATCCCTTATCTGCTTATTGTGTTACTAATGTTTTAGTGAGATTATATAGTCGTACCTGAAAGTCGGAGGGGTGTGGCCACGGGTGTGTGCGGAGGAGGCAAGAGAGTCGCAGCTGCCTCTTTGACAGGTGCACGAGGAACGACGCAAGCTTCGCTCATGTCTACGGTAAGAGCCGACTTATTACCACAATTCTATCACCAAAACCTGCCGGTTGACAAGTGGTAGAGAGCCATGTTCGCTTGACCGCTCTGTTCCATAGTAAAGCTTCACTTTCGGAATGTAAACAAGGAAACACCGGCTGTGTTTGTGTTGCTAAAGGCAGCCGCAAAACACCGCTTCCCACCTACTTCTTTCTTCTTTGGCGTCTCCATTATTAATTGAACAAATTGCAAAAAATTTAAAACTGCAATTTAGTAAACTAAAAAGGCCGCATTGGCATGCGTTGCAATGTTAAGATTTCATCATTGATATATAAACTATCAGACTGCGTGGTCGGTAGTACTGGGTTTCAGTAGACCTTTAAATTTAGGATTAAAGAAGAAACTCTAAAATAGTGTAAAGAACTTAAATATTTCGTAAATGTTATTTTAACTCCGCAGAGTGTGGAGCTATATAAACCCTGAGAAAGTGTTAACTTGCTTCGTTTAACTCACCTAGTGTTATTTTAACCCAGTCTGGTGAGTTAAAGAAGGAACTCTGACAAAGTGTTAGTGACAACTCACAAAGTGTTGATTTAATTATAATAGAAACTCTGACAAAGTGTTAATGACAACTGTTGCGTTTGGACCGGATGTTCCTCCGGGGGAATTTAAGTTGCTGGTCATGTAAGATGATTGTAAATTATAACCCATAACAGAATAGGTATTTTGCAATTTATTCCAAAGCTTTGGAGAGACCAACCTAAAAAACAACACATTCAATTCGCATCGCTTAGTTGATCTGAAAAATCTACGGAAGTGTTGTCTATTTCAATATGCCAATAGCCTACACCCTTCAGAGCGAATACACATATCTATTGTTTTCCTCAGCTGGAGACGGAAAGAGGTAGGGAAAAGGAGTATTGCTACTCCTGCATTCCCAGCTCAATGTAGTTTACAGTATACCATCGGTCATGAGATAAAGAAAAGATAAAAAGAGTACAAGATGGAACACTAGCTATTTCAAATATGACTAAAGAAAAAAAAAACTTTTAAATATGGATGTATGTAGATATCTATCTCCGTCACAAAGTGTTGATTTAATTATAATAGGAACACTGACAAAATGTTAATGACAATTCACAAAGTGTTGGTCATCCGTAGTTAAGTTAGTTGTAGAAGGAACTCTGACATTGTGTTACATGATTAACTATTTTGAAAATATTAATTTAACTCTGAAAAGTGTGGAGCTATATATAAACCCTTAAAAAGTGTTCAAATCAACTCAGTGGGAGTTAATTCAACACAGCAGTTTTGCTGTACGGATCATTAAAGTTCAGTCAGGTTAATAACTGTTTAATATTGGGTTCATGTTCCACTAATGGCTCTTACAGTTCTCTTCTGGAAGATTGGATTTAAACGTTTTGTTTTTTTTACAGGCACTATCCCTCATTTCCTTTACGATCTGATACTAAGTCATATTTAGGGTGGTAACAGGGTGGTATCACCAATACTGAAACCGATAGTTAAAAAAAAAAATTGAATGTAATGAGAAAAAGCTAAAATGTTTTAATAAATCATAATAATATAGTTTATTTGTCTGTAGCATAAAGTTTTGTCTTTAAATGTAAATAATCTGTTTTTAGCATTTTAATTTTTTTTTAAATAAAAAATATTAAAATGGTCCTGCTATACTTGAATTTTAGGTATGCAGCCCTTGGTGATCTAAAATATTAGACACACTCAAAATAAAAATAAAATATACTTAAAACAAAAACAAAGTTTATTCATCCATCCATCCATTCTCTACTGCTTATTCCCCTTTGGGGTCGCGGGGGGCACTGGTGCCTAGCTCAGCTTTAGTTAATTATAAAATAAAATACTAAATTATGAATTAATTAAAAAAATAACAAACCGAAATGTTCTAGCTAATAATTAATACAAATATCATTAGTCACCAATTATACAAATCTGACAACCTGTTTTTAGCATTTTTTTTCCCAATATAAATATTTCAGTAAGTCCCCATTTGGTAAATAATTATACAACTTGATGGAAAATGTTTGGACACTCCTGAACTAAAGTATCAAGACTATCTAAATATTTATATTACAGCATAAACATCTGGTATCAACAATATGGATATTTCAGTATCGATCCACACTACAACTTGGGCGATATCTGTATTACATCTGCTTGCACATCTTCCAAAGCATTTTGAACACAGCCCAGGTGATGTCATAATTAATGTCATTTGTGAACACAGCCCAGGTGATGTCATAATTAATGTCATTTGTGAACACAGCCCAGGTGATGTCATAATTAATGTCATTCTTGAACACAGCCCAGGTGATGTCATAATTAATGTCATTCTTGAACACAGCCCAGGTGATGTCATAATTAATGTCATTTGTGAACACAGCCCAGGTGATGTCATAATTAATGTCATTCTTGAACACAGCCCAGGTGATGTCATAATTAATGTCATTTGTGAACACAGCCCAGGTGATGTCATAATTAATGTCATTTGTGAACACAGCCCAGGTGATGTCATAATTAATGTCATCTGTGAACACAGCCCAGGTGATGTCATGATTAATGTCATTTGTGAACACAGCCCAGGTGATGTCATGATTAATGTCATTCTTGAACACAGCCCAGGTGAGGTCATAATTAATGTTATTTGTGAACACAGCCCAGGTGATGTCATAATTAATGTCATTTGTAAACACAGCCCAGGTGATGTCATGATTAATGTCATTTGTGAACACAGCCCAGGTGATGTCATAATTAATGTCATTCTTGAACACAGCCCAGGTGATGTCATAATTAATGTCATTTGTGAACACAGCCCAGGTGATGTCATAATTAATGTCATTTGTGAACACAGCACAGGTTGTCAGGTGATGTCATAATTAATGTCATTTGTGAACACAGCCCAGGTGATGTCATGATTAATGTCATTTGTGAACACAGCCCAGGTGATGTCATAATTAATGTTATTCGTGAACACAGCACAGGTTGTCAGGCTTGCCACTGACAGTTTGTGTGTGTTTTAGTTTCTCCTCTGTGTGTTTAGTATTTTCTGTCCGTAGTTCCTGTCAGCACTCTTATTTTGGTTCAGCTTCCTGTTTGTCTCCCTGAGTGCTTTGTTTCCCCTCAGCTTCGGCAGATTGGCACCTGGCCACACCTGGTGTCAATCAGCCCACTTCTATTTGTACCTGATTTTTCTTCCAGTCAGTGCTGGATTATTGATTTTTCGTTGCCACATGTCTCTCTTGTCGTTGCTACCTGTCGTGCCGTGTCTTATCTTTGCAGCGTAGCGGTAAGCTATATTTTCGTTAGATGTTTGTGGCTTACTGTTTTTTGTGGCGGATGTGTAGCCCGGAACAGTTAGGGCTGCTTGGGATTCTGGGTATTTGTTCTTTTGTGTTTATGTTGTGTTACGGTGAAAATGTTCTCCCGAAATGTGTTGGAGAGTAACTTGTAGCTTAGTTACATTTAACAGAGTTACTTGTAGCTTACTTACATTTAATGCAGAGTAACCTGTAGCGTAGCTACATAAAATAGAGAGTAACTTGTAGCATAGTTACATTTAATGGAGAGTAACTTTTAGCTTAGTTAAATCTAATGGAGAGTGACTTGTAGCGTAGTTACATCTAATGTTGAGTAACTTGTAGCGTAGTTACATCTAATGGAGGGTAACCTGTATCTTAGCTACATTTAACGGAGAGTAATTTGTAGCTTAGTTACATTTAATGGAGAGTAAAGTTTAGTTTAGTTAGATCTAATTGAGAGTAACTTGTAGCTTAGTTACATTTAACGGAGAGTAACTTGTAGCTTAGTTTCTTTTAATGTAGAGTAACTTGTATCTTAGCTACATTTAACAGAGAGCATCTTGTACCTTAGCTATATTTAACGGAGAGTAACTTGTAACATAGTTACATCTAATGGAGAGTAACCTGTATCTTAGCTACATTTAACGAAGAGTAACTTGTAGCTTAGCTACATTTAACAGAGAGCATCTTGTACCTTAGCTATATTTAACGGAGAGTAACTTGTAGCTTAGCTACTTTTAACGGAGAGTAACTTGTAGCTTAGTTACATTTAATGGAGAGTAACTTGTAGCTTAGCTACATTTAACGGAGAGTAACTTGTAGCTTAGTCACATTTAATGGGGAGTAAGTTGTAGCATAGTTACATTTAATGGAGAGTATCTTGTCGCTTAATTACATTTAATTGAGAGTTACTTGTCGCATAGTTACATCTAATGGAGAGTAACTTGTATCTTAATTACATTTAATGGAGAATAACCTGTAGCGTAGTTACATTTAACGGAGAGTAACTTGTAGCTTAGTTACATCTAGTAGAGAGGAACCTTCAGCTTAGTTACATTTAATGGAGAGTAACTTGTATCTTAGTTACATTTAATGGTGAGTAACCTGTAGCGTAGTTACATATAATGGAGAGTAACCTGTAGCGTAGTTACATTTAACGGAGGGTAACTTGTAGCTTAGTTACATTTAATGGAGAGAAACGTTTAGCTTAGTTATATCTAATTGAGAGTAACTTGTAGCTTAGTTACATTTAACGGAGAGTAACTTGAAGCTTAGTTACATTTAATGGAGAGTAACTTGTATCTTAGCTACATTTAACAGAGAGCATCTTGTACCTTAGCTATATTTAACGGAGAGTAACTTGTAGCTTAGCTACTTTTAACCGAGAGTAACTTGTAGCTTAGTTACATTTAATGGAGAGTAACTTGTAGCTTATTCACATTTAATGGAGAGTAACCTGTAGCATAGTTACATTTAATGGAGAGTATCTTGTCGCTTAATTACATTTAATGGAGAGTTACTTGTCGCATAGTTACATTTAATGGAGAGTATCTTGTCGCTTAATTACATTTAATGGAGAGTTACTTGTCGCATAGTTACATCTAATGGAGAGTAACTTGTATCTTAATTACATTTAATGGAGAGTAACCTGTAGCGTAGTTACATTTAACGGAGAGTAACTTGTAGCTTAGTTATATCTAATGGAGAGTAACTTGTAGCGTAGTTACATCTAATGTTGAGTAACTTGTAACATAGTTACATCTAATGGAGAGTAACCTGTATCTTAGCTACATTTAACGAAGAGTAACTTGTAGCTTAGTTACATTTAATGGAGAGTAACGTTTGCCTTAGTTATTTCTAATTGAGAGTAACTTGTAGCTTAGTTACATTTAACGGAGAGTAACTTGTAGCTTAGTTACATTTAATGGAAAGTAACTTGTATCTTAGCTACATTTAACAGAGAGCATCTTGTATCTTAGCTATATTTAACGGAGAGTAACTTGTAGCTTAGCTGCATTTAACGGAAAGTAACTTGTAGCTTAGTTAAATTCAATGGAGCGTATATTGTCGCTTAATTACATTTAATGGAGAGTTACTTGTCGCATAGTTATATCTAATGGAGACTTACTTGTAGCGTAGTTACATCTAGTAGAGAAGAACCTTAACCTTAGTTACATTTAATGGAGAGTAATTTGTATCTTAGTTACATTTAATGGGGAGTAACCTGTGGCGTAGTTACATTTAACGGAGGGTAACTTGTAGCTTAGTTACATTTAATGGAGAGAAACGTTTAGCTTAGTTATATCTAATTAAGAGTAACTTGTAGCTTAGTTACATTTAATGGAGAGTTACTTGTAGCGTAGTTACATCTAGTAGAGAGGAACATTTAGCTTAGTTACATTTAATGGAGAGTAACGTGTATCTTAATTACATTTAATGGAGAGTAAGTTGTAGCTTAGTTACATTGAACGGAGAGTAACTTGTAGCTTAGTCACATTTAATGGAGAGTAACTTGTCGCTTAGTTACATCTAATGAAGAGTTACTTGTAGCTTAGTTACATTTAATGGAGAGTATCTTGTCGCTTAATTACATTTAATTGAGAGTTGCTTGTCGCATAGTTACATCTAATGGAGAATAACTTGTATCTTAATTACATTTAATGGAGAGTAACCTGTAGCGTAGTTACATTTAACGGAGAGTAACTTGTAGCTTAGTTATATCTAATGGAGAGTAACTTGTAGCGTAGTTACATCTAATGTTGGGTAACTTGTAACATAGTTACATCTAATGGAGAGTAACCTGTATCTTAGCTGCATTTAAAGGAGAGTAACTTGTAGCTTAGTTACATTTAATGGAGAGTAACGTTTGCCTTAGTTATTTCTAATTGAGAGTAACTTGTAGCTTAGTTACATTTAACGGAGAGTAACTTGTAGCTTAGTTGCATTTAATGGAAGTACTCCGCCTTCCGCCCGATTGTAGCTGAGATAGGCACCAGCGCCCCCCGCGATCCCAAAAGGGAATAAGCGGTAGAAAATGGATGGATGGATGGAAGTAACTTGTATCTTAGCTACATTTAACAGAGAGCATCTTGTATCTTAGCTATATTTAACGGAGAGTAACTTGTAGCTTAGCTGCATTTAACGGAGAGTAACTTGTAGCTTAGTTACATTCAATGGAGAGTAACTTATAACTAAGCTACATTTAACAGAGAGTAACTTGTATCTTAATTACATTTAATGGAGAGTAACTTGTAGCATAGTTACATTTAATGGAGCGTATATTGTCGCTTAATTACATTTAATGGAGAGTTACTTGTAGCGTAGTTACATCTAGTAGAGAGGAACCTTAAGCTTAGTTACATTTAATGGAGAGTAATTTGTATCTTAGTTACATTTAATGGAGAGTAACCTGTGGCGTAGTTACATCTAATGGAGAGTAACTTGTATCTTGAAAGATATAATGGAGAGTAACCTGTAGCGTAGTTACATTTAACGGACAGTAACTTGTAGCTTAGTTACATTTAATGGAGAGTTACTTGTAGCGTAGTTACATCTAGTAGAGAGGAACATTTAGCTTAGTTACATTTAATGGAGAGTAATTTGTATCTTAGTTACATTTAATGGAGAGTAACCTGTAGCGTAGTTTCATCTAATGGAGAGTAACTTGTATCTTAGTTACATTTAATGGAGAGTAACCTGTAGCGTAGTTACATTTAACAGAGTAACTTGTAGCTTGGTTACATTTAATGGAGAGTTACTTGTAGCTTAGTTACATTTAACGGAGAGTTACTTGTAGCTTAGTTACATATAATGGAGAGTAATTGTAGCTTAATTACATTTAATGGAGAGTAACTTGTAGCATAGTTACATTGAATGGAGAGTAACTTGTAGCTTAGTTAGATTTAATGGAGAGTAACTTGTCGCTTAGTTACATCTAATGAAGAGTTACTTGTAGCTTAGTTACATTTAATGGAGAGTAACTTGTAGCTTAGTTACATTGAACGGAGAGGAACCTTTAGCTTAGTTACATTTAATGGAGAGCAACTTGTATCTTAGTTACATTTAATGGAGAGTAACCTGTAGCGTAGTTACATCTAATGGAGAGTAACTTGTATCTTAGTTACATTTAACGAAGAGTAACTTGTAGCTTGGTTACATTTAATGGAGAATTACTTGTAGCGTAGTTACATCTAGTAGAGAGGAACCTTTAGCTTAGTTACATTTAATGGAGAGTAACTTGTATCTTAGTTAGATTTAATGGAGAGTAACCTGTAGCGTAGTTACATCTAATGGAGAGTAACTTGTATCTTAGTTACATTTAATGGAGAGTAACCTGTAGCGTAGTTACATTTAACGGAGAGTAACTTGTAGCTTGGTTACATTTAATGGAGAGTTACTTGTAGCGTAGTTACATCTAGTAGAGAGGAACCTTTAGCTTAGTTACATTTAATGGAGAGTAACTTGTACCTTAGTTACATTTAATGGAGAGTAACCTGTAGCATAGTTACATTTAACGGAGAGTAACTTGTAGCTTAGTTACATATAATGGAGTTACTTGTAGCGTAGTTACATCTAGTAGAGAGGAACCTTTAGCTTAGTTACATTTAATGGAGAGTAACTTGTACCTTAGTTACATTTAATGGAGAGTAACCTGTAGCGTAGTTACATCTAATGGAGAGTAACTTGTATCTTAGTTACATTTAATGGAGAGTAACCTGTAGCGTAGTTACATCTAGTAGAGAGGAACCTTTAGCTTAGTTACATTTAATGGAGAGTAACTTGTACCTTAGTTACATTTAATGGAGAGTAACCTGTAGCGTAGTTACATCTAATGGAGAGTAACTTGTATCTTAGTTACATTTAATGGAGAGTAACCTGTAGCGTAGTTACATTTAACGGAGAGTAACTTGTAACTTGGTTACATTTAATGGAGAGTTACTTGTAGCGTAGTTACATCTAGTAGAGAGGAACCTTCAGCTTAGTTACATTTAATGGAGAGTAACTTGTATCTGAGTTACATTTAATGGAGAGTAACCTGTAGCGTAGTTACATCTAATGGAGAGTAACTTGTATCTTAGTTACATTTAATGGAGAGTAACCTGTAGCGTAGTTACATTTAACGGAGTTACTTGAAGCTTTGTTACATTTAACGGCGGGTAACTTGTAGCTTAGTTACATTTAACGGAGAGTAACTTGTAGCTTGGTTACATTTAATGGAGAATTACTTTTAGCGTAGTTACATCTAGTAGATAGGAACCTTTAGCTTAGTTACATTTAATGGAGAGTAACTTGTATCTTAGTTACATTTAATGGAGAGTAACCTGTAGCGTAGTTACATCTAATGGAGAGTAACTTGTATCTTAGTTACATTTAATGGAGAGTAACCTGTAGCGTAGTTACATTTAACGGAGAGTAACTTGTAGCTTGGTTACATTTAATGGAGAGTTACTTGTAGCGTAGTTACATCTAGTAGAGAGGAACCTTTAGCTTAGTTACATTTAATGGAGAGTAACTTGTACCTTAGTTACATTTAATGGAGAGTAACCTGTAGCATAGTTACATTTAACGGAGAGTAACTTGTAGCTTAGTTACATTTAATGGAGTTACTTGTAGCGTAGTTACATCTAGTAGAGAGGAACCTTTAGCTTAGTTACATTTAATGGAGAGTAACTTGTACCTTAGTTATATTTAATGGAGAGTAACCTGTAGCGTAATTACATCTAATGGAGAGTAACTTGTATCTTAGTTACATTTAATGGAAAGTAACTTGTACCTTAGTTACATTTAATGGAGAGTAACCTGTAGCGTAGTTACATTTAACGGAGAGTAACTTGTAACTTGGTTGCATTTAATGGAGAGTTACTTGTAGCGTAGTTACATCTAGTAGAGAGGAACCTTCAGCTTAGTTACATTTAATGGAGAGTAACCTGTAGCGTACTTACATCTAATGGGGAGTAACTTGTATCTTAGTTACATTTAATGGAGAGTAACCTGTAGCGTAGTTACATTTAACAGAGTTACTTGAAGCTTTGTTACATTTAACGGCGGGTAACTTGTAGCTTAGTTACATTTAACGGAGAGTAACTTGTAGCCTAGTTACATTTAATGGAGAGTAACTTGTCGCTTCGTTACATCTAATAAAGAGTAACTTGTATTTTAGTTACATTTAACGGAGAGTAACTTGTAGCTTAGTTACATTTAATGGAGAGTAACTTGTCGCTTAGTTACATTTAATGAAGAATAACTTGTATTTTAGTTACATCTAATGGAGAGTAACTTGTATTTTAGTTACATTTAGGAGTAAGTATCATGTGGATCACCGCTTGTCTCCCATCAACTTGCAGTCACCTACCTGCCCATGGCTTCCTCCGCGTGGGTAAAGTATAGGTGGCGTCCGTGTATTCCCTGTAAATCGCCTTTCTAAATTTCTGGGGCGTGTCTTTGGAGCGCCACCTGTCGGCAGAGTAGAAGAATGCGCATTAAAGGATGTGTGAGGTGATGGACAAAAAAGAGTGGTCACCTTTGGTCAGCGGTTGCATCATCATGGTAGTGGACATAGTCCCAGCCAATCTCCACAGCAGCGATGTAGTGCTCCTTCAGCGGAATGGTGTGCGTCGCCTCCACCACCTGCACCACCACCACCACCACCATGCACAGCAGCAGCAGCAGCAGCAGCGACCCCGCCATGGCAAAGTTCACCTGCCGAGTGTGAGTGTGTGCTGGGTGGAGACCTTTAAATGTGGGTGGAGGGAGAGGCTGGATGCAGCGTGTGTGGGCGGGCGAGAGGGGGAGAGAGAGAAAGAGAGAGAGAGAGAGAGAGAGAGAGAGAGAGAGCAAAAATACAAAAAACTAATCTGTCTGGAGCCGCAAAAAATTAAGAGCCATATTACATACAAATAATGTGTCATGAGATATAGATTGAATTATAGACTTAAAAGGAAACTGAAATTAGATTTTCTTATTCAAGCGGGGATAGCAGGTCCATTTTATGTGTCATACTTGATCATTTTGCCATATTTTTGCTAAAATGATTTAGTAGAGAACATCCACGATAAAGTTCGCAACTTTTGGTCGCTAATAAAAAAGCCTTGCCTGTACCGGAAGTAGCAGACGATGTGCGCGTGACGTCACGGGTTGTGGAGCTCCTCACATCTGAACATTGTTTACAATCATGGCCACCAGCAGCGAGAGCGATTCGGACCGAGAAAGCGACGATTTCCCCATTAATTTGAGCGAGGATGAAAGATTCGTGGATGAGGAAAGTGAGAGTGAAGGACTAGAAAAAAGAAAAAAAAAGACGAGGGCAGTGGGAGCGATTCAGATGTTATTAGACAAATTAACTAGGATAATTCTGGAAAATCCCTTATCTGCTTATTGTGTTACTAGTGTTTTAGTGAGACTATATGGTCGTACCTGAAAATCGGAGGGGTGTGGCCATGGGTGTGGTGACCGCCAGTGTCTCTAAAGGGAAACGACGTTTCTCGACGAGGTGAGGCGAAGCTTTTTTTTTCCCTCCTTCACGGTGGAAGCATCCCACGTTCGGGGGCGGCCGGTGCGAGAAGGCAAGAGAGTTCCTTAGCTGCCTCTTTGACAGGTGCACGAGGAACGACGCAAGCTCCGCTCATGTCTACGGTAAGAGCCAACTTATTACCACAATTTTCTCACCGAAACCTGCCGATTGACATGTGCTCGGAACCATGTTTGCTTGACCGCTCTGTTCCATAGTAAAGCTTCACCTTCGGGAATGTAAACAAGGAAACACCGGCTGTGTTTGTGTTGCTAAAGGCGGCCGCAATACACCGCTTCCCACCTACATCTTTCTTCTTTGGCGTTTTACTAAGATAATTCTGGAAAATCCCTTATCTGCCTATTGTTTTAAGTGTTTTGGTGAGATTATAAAGTCATAACTGAAAGTCGGATGGCTACGGTGAACGCCAGTGTCTCCCAGGGAAGGCAATGAAGGAGCCAAGATCACAGCTGCCCTTTTGACAGCTGCAGGAGGAGGTCACATAATCCACTCGTCTCTGGTAAAAGCCGACTTAATATCCTAATTTTCCCATCCAAAAACTTGCTGGTTGACATAGAGAAACATGTTGGCTTGACCGCTCTGTGTTAAAGCTTCACAACAAACAAAGAAACACCAGCTGTGTTTCGGTGACAAAGGCAGCTGCCATCCACCGCTTTCCACCAACAGCATTCTTCTTTGACGTCTCCATTATTAATTGAACGAATTTCAAAAGATTCAGCAACACAGATGTCCAAAATACTGTGTAATTATGCGATTAAAGCAGACGACTTATAGCTGGGATCGGGGCTGGAACAAAATGTCCACTACAATCTGTGACGTCATCATACCGACGTTTTCAACAGGATACTTCGCGGGAAATTTAAAATTGGAATTTAGTAAACTAAGAAGGCCGTATTGGCATGTGTTGCAATGTTAATATTTCATCATTGATATATAAACTATAAGACTGCGTGGTCGCTAGTAGTGGCTTTCAGTAGGCCTTTAAGAGGACTTAAAGGAAATTAAATGAGCTCAAATATAGCTACAAATGAGGCATAATGAGGCAATATGTACATATAGCTAGCCTAAATAGCATGTTAGCATCGATTAGCTTGCAGTCATGCCGTGACCAAATATGTCTGATTAGCACTCCACACAAGTCAATAACATCAACAAAACTCACCTTTGTGCATTCATGCACAATGTTATAAGATTGGTGGACGAAATGAGACATAAAACACGACTTAGAAAGTGGGAGAAAGTTATACATGTCAACAAACTACGGTGAGTTCAAGGACCGCCAAAATTAGTAGGACAAAACGGCGCTCGCCAAATACTCATATCAGTTAAGCATTTTTAATGTAAACAGTGTGTTTTATAGCAATTAGGGAGATATGTGTCATGTTTGTTCTCCTACAGTAACCAAATTAAATAAAAAAAAAAATCTTTTTTTATCCCCTCATCTTTTTTTATTTTTCATTTATTTTTGAAAAAGCTCCAGAGAGCCACTAGGGCGGCGCTGGGTTGCCGACCCCCGCACTAAGTGAACAGACACGTGAACATTTGCAAAATAAAGGACATTCTACAAAATACTGAGTTAAGTTTGAAAAGCCACCTGCCTTCTGTGGTGCATTTTACCGACATGCCTTTATTTTGAAGGCCTGCGCTACAGGATGTGTTATCCCGGATTAAATCAACTCTGCTTTTCCTTCCTCCTTTCCAGCATGTAGGACGGTGAAAGTGGAATCATGCTGTTGTCAAGCTGGGATGAAGGTAGCTGGGATAGGCTCCAGCGCCACCCCAAAGGGAATAAGTGGTAGAAAATGGATGGATGGATGGATGGATGGATGTGATGAAGGTGCACTTACTTCACAGAGTGTGTGTGTGATGATGACATAACCATGAAACACTGGGTCATACCATTAGGGACACCTTAATAACAGATCTGCTGACACGCTCAGCAATCAACTCGGCCACTGAAAGGCCAACTGTGACTTGTGGAGTTGCTGTTCAAGAAGGAAGGGCTCATCTTTCAAAGAAAGACCTCAAATTAAAAAAGTAGAAGTGCACATATTTCGGGCACGCTTCACAAGCAAATCCCAGATTACTTACGGCGCTCAGCCAGATGCCACGCTCGCTCATTTTTCCATGTTTGCTGTGGGAAGCAACACCCCTACTGACACTAGAGCGGGCGGGGTGGGCGGGGCAATTTGCAGGCACACAGTGTGAGCGGGACAATACACAGTGTAGGCGGGGCAATACACAGTCTAGGCGGGGCAATGTGCAGTCACACAGTGTGGGCGGGACAATACACAGTGTAGGCGGGGCAATACACAGTCTAGGCGGGGCAATGTGCAGTCACACAGTGTGGGCGGGACAATACACAGTGTAGGCGGGGCAATACACAGTCTAGGCGGGGCAATGTGCAGTCACACAGTGTGGGCGGGACAATACACAGTGTAGGCGGGGCAATACACAGTCCAGGCGGGGCAATGTGCAGGTACACAGTGTGGGTGGGACAATACACAGACTAGGCGGGGCAATACACAGTCCAGACGGGGCAATGTGCAGGTACACAGTGTGGGCGGGACAAGACGCGGACTAGGCAGAGCAATACACAGTCCAGACGGGGCAATGTGCAGGTACACAGTGTGGGCGGGACAAGACGCAGTGTGGGCGAGACAAGACACAGTGTGGGCGGGACAATGTGCAAGCACAAAATGTGGGCGGGACAAGAACCAGTGTGGGCGGTAAAATGTGCAGGTGCACAGTGTGGGTGGAACAAGACACAGTGTGGGTGGGACAAGACGCAGTGTGGGTGGGACAATGTGCAGGCACAAAATGTGGACGGGACAATGTGCAGGCACAGAGTGTGACGCGGGAAAATGTGCAGGTACACAGTGTGGGTGGAACAAGACGCAGTGTGGGCGGGACAAGACGCAGTGTGGGCGGGACAATGTGCAAGCACAAAATGTGGGCGGGACAATGTGCAGGCACAGAGTGTGACGCGGGAAAATGTGCAGGTACACAGTGTGGGTGGAACAAGACGCAGTGTGGGCGGGACAAGACGCAGTGTGGGCAGGACAATGTGCAGGCACAGAGTGTGGCCGGGACAAGACAGTGTGGGCGAGACAAGGTGCAGGCACAAAATCTGGGCGGGACAAGACACAGTGTGGGCGGGACAATGTGCAGGCACACGATGTAGGCGGGACAAGACACAGTGTGGGCGGGACAATATGCAGGCACACGATGTAGGCGGGACCAGACACAGTGTGGGCGGGAAAATGTGCAGGCACAGAGTGTGGGCGGGACAATACACAGTGTAGGCGGGGCAATACACAGTCTAGGCTGGGCAATGTGCAGGTACACAGTGTGGGTGGAACAAGACACAGTGTGGGTGGAACAAGACACAGTGTGGGCGGGACAAGACGCAGTGTAGGCAGGGCAATGTGCAGGTACACAGTGTGGGTGGAACAAGACGCAGTGTGGTCTGGACAAGACGCGGTGTGGCCGGGACAAGACGCAGTGTGGGCGGGACAAAATGCAGGCACAAAATGTGGGCGGGACAAGAACCAGTGTGGGCGGGACAATGTGCAGGCACAGACTGTGGGCGGTAAAATGTGCAGGTGCACAGTGTGGGTGGAACAAGACACAGTGTGAGCGGGACAAGACGCAGTGTAGGCGGGACAAGACACAAAGTGGGCGGGACAATGTGCCGGCACAAAATGTGGGCGGGACAATGTGCAGGCACAGAGTGTGGGCGGGACAAGACGCAGTGTGGGTGGGACAATGTGCAGGCACAAAATGTGGGCGGGACAAGACACAGTGTGGGCGGGACGATGTGCAGGCACAGAGTGTGGGCGGGACAAGACACAGTGTGGGCGGGACAATGTGCAGGCACAAAATCTGGGCGGGGCAAGACAGTGTGGGGGGGGGACAATGTGCAGGCATACGATGTAGGCAGGACAAGACACAGTGTGGGCGGGACAATGTGCAGGCACACGATGTAGGCGGGACAAGACACAGTGTGGGCGGGACACTGTGCAGGCACACGATGTACGCGGGAAAAGATACAGTGTGGGCGAGACAATGTGCAGGCACAGAGTGTGAGCGGGACAATACACAGTGTAGGCGGGGCAATACACAGTCTAGGCTGGGCAATGTGCAGGGACACAGTGTGGGTGGAACAAGACACAGTGTGGGTGGAACAATACGCAGTGTGGGCGGGACAAGACGCAGTGTGGGCGGGAGAATACACAGTGTGGGCGGGAGAATACACAGTGTAGGCGGGGCAATGTGCAGGTACACAGTGTGGGTGGAACAAGACACAGTGTGGGCGGGACAAGACGCAGTGTGGGCAGGACAATGTGCAGGCAGAGAGTGTGGCCAGGACAAGACACAGTGTGGGCGGGACAATGTGCAGGCACAGAATGTGGGCGGGACAATGTGCAAGCACAGAGTGTAGGCGGGACAAGACACAGTGTGGGCGGGACAATGTGCAGGCATAAAATGTGGGCGGGACAAGACACAGTGTGGGCAGGACAATGTGCAGGCACAGAATGTGGGCGGGACAAGACACAGTGTGGGCGGGACAATATGCAGGCACACGATGTAGGCGGGACCAGACACAGTGTGGGCTGGACAAGGTGCAGGCACATGATGTAAGCGGGACAAGGCACAGTGTGAGCGGGACAATGTGCAGGCACAGAGTGTGGGCGGGACAATACACAGTGTAGGCGGGGCAATACACAGTCTAGGCTGGGCAATGTGCAGGTACACAGTGTGGGTGGAACAAGACACAGTGTGGGCGGGACAATATGCAGGCACATGATGTAGGCGGGACAAGACACATTGTGTGCGGGACAATGTGCAGGCACAGAGTGTGGGCGGGACAATACACAGTGTAGGCGGGGCAATACAGAGTCTAGGCTGGGCAATGTGCAGGTACACAGTGTGGGTGGAACAAGACACAGTGTGGGTGGAACAAGACATAGTGTGAGCGGGACAAGACGCAGTGTGGGCGGGACAATACACAGTGTAGGCGGGGCAATGTGCAGGTACACAGTGTGGGTGGAACAAGACACAGTGTGGGCGGGACAATGTGCAGGCACAGAGTGTGAGCGGGACAATACACAGTGTAGGCGGGGCAATACACAGTCTAGGCTGGGCAATGTGCAGGGACACAGTGTGGGTGGAACAAGACACAGTGTGGGTGGAACAATACACAGTGTGGGCGGGACAAGACGCAGTGTGGGCGGGAGAATACACAGTGTGGGCGGGAGAATACACAGTGTAGGCGGGGCAATGTGCAGGTACACAGTGTGGGTGGAACAAGACACAGTGTGGGCGGGACAAGACGCAGTGTGGGCAGGACAATGTGCAGGCACAGAGTGTGGCCAGGACTAGACACAGTGTGGGCGGGACAATGTGCAGGCACAGAGTGTGAGCGGGACAAGACACAGTGTGGGCGGGATAAGGTGCAGGCACAAAATGTGGGCGGGACAATGTGCAAGCACAGAGTGTAGGCGGGACAAGACACAGTGTGGGCGGGACAATGTGCAGGCATAAAATGTGGGCGGGACAAGACAAAGTGTGGGCAGGACAATGTGCAGGCACAGAATGTGGGCGGGACAAGACACAGTGTGGGCGGGACAATATGCAGGCACACGATGTAGGCGGGACCAGACACAGTGTGGGCGGGACAAGGTGCAGGCACATGATGTAGGCGGGACAAGGCACAGTGTGAGCGGGACAATGTGCAGGCACAGAGTGTGGGCGGGACAATACACAGTGTAGGCGGGGCAATACACAGTCTAGGCTGGGCAATGTGCAGGTACACAGTGTGGGTGGAACAAGACACAGTGTGGGCGGGACAATATGCAGGCACATGATGTAGGCGGGACAAAACACATTGTGTGCGGGACAATGTGCAGGCACAGAGTGTGGGCGGGACAATACACAGTGTAGGCGGGGCAATACAGAGTCTAGGCTGGGCAATGTGCAGGTACACAGTGTGGGTGGAACAAGACACAGTGTGGGTGGAACAAGACATAGTGTGAGCGGGACAAGACGCAGTGTGGGCGGGACAATACACAGTGTAGGCGGGGCAATGTGCAGGTACACAGTGTGGGTGGAACAAGACACAGTGTGGGCGGGACAAGACGCAGTGTGGGCGGGACAATGTGCAGGCACAGAGTGTGAGCGGGACAAGACACAGTGTGGGCGGGACAAGGTGCAGGCACAAAATGTGGGCGGGACAATGTGCAAGCACAGAGTGTAGGCGGGACAAGACACAGTGTGGGCGGGACAATGTGCAGGCATAAAATGTGGGCGGGACAAGACACAGTGTGGGCAGGACAATGTGCAGGCACAGAATGTGGGCGGGACAAGACACAGTGTGGGCGGGACAATATGCAGGCACACGATGTAGGCGGGACCAGACACAGTGTGGGCGGGACAAGGTGCAGGCACATGATGTAGGCGGGACAAGGCACAGTGTGAGCGGGACAATGTGCAGGCACAGAGTGTGGGCGGGACAATACACAGTGTAGGCGGGGCAATACACAGTCTAGGCTGGGCAATGTGCAGGTACACAGTGTGGGTGGAACAAGACACAGTGTGGGCGGGACAATATGCAGGCACATGATGTAGGCGGGACAAGACACATTGTGTGCGGGACAATGTGCAGGCACAGAGTGTGGGCGGGACAATACACAGTGTAGGCGGGGCAATACAGAGTCTAGGCTGGGCAATGTGCAGGTACACAGTGTGGGTGGAACAAGACACAGTGTGGGTGGAACAAGACATAGTGTGAGCGGGACAAGACGCAGTGTGGGCGGGACAACACACAGTGTAGGCGGGGCAATGTGCAGGTACACAGTGTGGGTGGAACAAGACACAGTGTGGGCGGGACAAGACGCAGTGTGGGCGGGACAATGTGCAGGCACAGAGTGTGAGCGGGACAAGACACAGTCTGGGCGGGACAATGTGCAGGCACAGAGTGTGAGCGGGACAAGACACAGTGTGGGCGGGTCAATATGCAGGCACACGATGTAGGCAGGACCAGACAGAGTGTGGGCAGGACAAGGTGCAGGCACATGATGTAGGCGGGACAAGACACAGTGTGTGCGGGACAATGTGCAGGCACAGAGTGTGGGCGGGACAATACACAGTGCAGGCGGGGCAATACAGAGTCTAGGCTAGACATAGTGTGGGCGGGACAAGACGCAGTGTGGGTGGGACAATACACAGTGTAGGCGGGGCAATGTGCAGGTACACAGTGTGGGTGGAATAAGACACAGTGTGGGCGGGACAAGACGCAGTGTGGGCGGGACAATGTGCAGGCATAGAGTGTGGGCGGGACAAGACACAGTGTGGGCGGGACAAGGTGCAGCCACAAAATGTGGGCGGGACAATGTGCAAGCACAGAGTGTGGGCGGGACAAGACACAGTGTGGGCGGGACAAGGTGCAGGCACAGAGTGTGGGCGGGACAAGACACAGTGTGGGCGGGACAAGGTGCAGGCACAAAATGTGGGCGGGACAATGTGCAGGCACAGAGTGTGGGCGGGACAAGACACAGTGTGGGCGGGACAATGTGCAGGCCCAGATTGTGGGCGGGACAATGTGCAGGCACACGGTGTAGGCGGGACAAGACACAGTGTGGGCGGGACAATGTGCAGGCACAAAATCTGGGCGGGACAAGACACAGTGTGGGCGGGACAATGTGCAGGCACACGATGTAGGCGGGACAAGACGCAGTGTGGGCGGGACAATGTGCAGGCACACGATGTAGGCGGGACAAGACGCAGTGTGGGCGGGACAATGTGCAGGCACAGAGTGTGGACGGGACAAGACACAGTGTGGGCGTGACAATTTGCAGGCAAAAAATGTGGGTGGGACAAGACACAGTGTGGGCGTGACAATGTGTGGGTGGGACAATGTGGGACAATCCATTTTCTACAACTTGTCCCGTTCGGGGTGGCGGAGGGTGCTGGAGCCTATTTCCAGTATTCTTTAAAGGGGAACTGCACTTCTTAAAAAATGTGAGCCAAGAAGGACTTTTTGGTATTGTAAAAAGTACAATATGACTGGTACAAAACCCAAAATCAGTGATGTTGGCACCTTGTGTAAATGGTGATGTTGGCCACAGAAGCGCGGGCGACGATCTGCGGCGACAGATGTTGGGGCAGATGCTCCGTCTCCACGTCGACAGGTGCGTCCACAAGGTCAGCGACAAGCCGAGTCCGGGCCGGGCGCACAATCTTAACATCGACACAGGTATCGTCGAGTGTCGCTACGATCCGAGTCTTGGCCTGCTGGACAGTGTCCCCCATCAGTCTGGGTCCCAGATGTTACCTGATCCATGTAGAGTCTTGGCCTGCTGGACAGTGTCCCCCATCAGTCTGCGTCCCAGATGTTACCTGGTCCGTGTAGAAGCCGTCTGGTAGGCGGGCACCCAGTCCTCACCAAAAAAAGGGACCAGTTTGTCCATTTCAACTTAGAAAGTTTTTTATAGCGGTCTCTTAAAATAAGGATCGTCGTAAATGCCCAGTTCTGGGTGTTGCCCATGATCAAAGACTCAGTGTCGGGATTTGTGACAGCTGGTCTGATCATGTTTAGTCAGTGTCAGCTCCATTTTTGTAATAGTCTGTGGCACGTTGTCTTTTGTGACAATATTCAAATGATGTCATATTTTTGGCTATTTTGGTATTTTATTTTGGCTTTTAAGTTAAAGGCCTACTGAAATGAGATTTTCTTATTTAAACGGGGATAGCAGGTCCATTCTATGTGTCATACTTGATCATTTCGCCATATTGCCATATTTTTGCTGAAAGGATTTAGTAGAGAACATCCACTATAAAGTTTGCAACTTGTGGTCGCTAATAAAAAAGCCTTGCCTGTACCGGAAGTAGCAGACGATGTGCGCGTGACGTCACGGGTTGTGGAGCTCCTCACATCTGAACATTGTTTATAATCATAGCCACCAGCAGCAAGTGCAATTCGGACCACGAAAAACGACAAGTTAATTTGAGCGAGGATGAAAGATTTGTGGATGAGGAAAGTTAGAGTGAAGCACTAAAAAAAAGAAAAAAAGAAAAGGCGACGGCAGTGTGAGCTATTCAGATGTTATTAGACACATTTACGAGGATAATTCTGGAAAATCCCTTATCTGCTTATTGTGTTAATAGTGTTTTAGTGAGATTATAAAGTTATACCTGAAAGTCGGAGGGCTGCGGTGAACGCCAGTGTCTCTAAGAGAAACCGAGGAGCCAAGATCACAGCTGCCTTTTTGACAGCTGCAAGAGGAGGTCTCTTAATCCACTCAAGTCTCCGGTAAGAGCCGATTTAATATCACAATTTTCCCATCCAAAAACTTGCTGGTTGACGTCGAGAAACATGTTCGCTTGACCGCTCTGTGTTAAAGCTTCACAACAAACAAAGAAACACCGGCTGTGTTTCGGTTGCTAAAGGCAGCTGCAATCCACCGCTTTCCACCAACAGCATTCTTCTTTGACGTCTCCATTATCAATTGAACAAATTGCAAAAGATTCAGCAACACAGAGGTCCAAAAACAGTGTAATTATTCGATGAAAAGAGACGACTTTTAGCTGTAAGTGGTGCTGGGCTAATATGTCCGCTACAACCCGAGACGTCACAAACACGCGTCATCATTCTGCGACGTTTTCAACAAGAAACTCTGCGGGAAATTCAAAATTGTAATTTTGTAAACTTAAAAGGCCGTATTGGCATGTGTTGCAATGTTAATGTTTCATCATTGATATATAAACTAGTAGTGGGTTTCAGTAGGCCTTTAAATCAGTGTCCATTGTGGAATTCTGACGGGGTACAATTCCCCCTAGAAGCGCCCCTGCACATCTTGCGTGTCCTCCTGCAACGAGGAGGATTGCAGGGACGCCTTTGAGGAAAGTTTTCAGGCATAAAATATACCTGAGGATGACAAAATTGAGGCGCAAAGCTCATGTTGTGTTGTGTTGGGCGTGCGCTGCTCCAAAATGCCGCTGGGAGGCGCTGTGGCGCACCTCCTGCAGTTCGTCTCCATAATGGCGGGCGTGTGTTCGAGTGTGGGCGATGTTGGCCACCAAAGTGGGATCTTTGGTGTCCTTGTTGCTAACTCTGCACAAGTTCTGTGAGGCAGGATGTTGAAAACGCTGCGAAAAACGGCCGTCTGGCTGGCACGTAATAACAGCTGTCTCTCGGGGGAAACAATCTGGAGGCGGAGCTTACCGCTGCAGTCTTCGTTTCCGCCCGGACCTGACCGAGACCCATAAATCGTCATACCACTCCGAAATTGTTATAAAAAATAATTTTGCGGGAGGGGATGCCTTGAAATAAGTTAGTGAAGGTCGGGTAAGGTTCGTTTTAAAAAAAATAAAATGTATTTAGGCCGTTTGGGTCGTAATAACGTCCGTCTTCCGGGGGGAAACAATTTGGAGGCGGAAACTGGTGCTGCGGTTTTCGTTTCCGCCCGGACCTGGCCGAGACTAATCAGTCGTCAAAGCATTCCGACATTGTTATAAAAAAAATGTCGCGGCTGTGGATGGTTTGAGAAAAGCAAGTGAAAGTCGGGTAAGGTTCGTTTTTAAAAAAAATAAAATGTATTTAGGCTGTCTGGGTCGTAACAACCGCCGTCTTCCGGGGGGAAACAATCTGGAGGCGGAAACTTGTGCTGCGGTCTTGGTTTCCGCCCGGACCTGACCGAGACCCATCCGTCGTAATACCATTCTGACATTGTTATTAAAAATAATTTCGCGTGTGTGGATGGTTTGAAAAAAAGTCAGCAAAGTTCGGTTAAGATTCTCTTTTCAAAAAATAAAATGTATTTAGGCCGTCTGGGTCGTAATAACCGCCGTCTTCCGGGGGGAAACAATCTGGAGGCGGAGCTTAGCGCTGCGGTCTTCATTTCCGCCCGGACTTGTCCGTCGTCATACCCACAGACGTCTTATAAGTAGACACAGCATGACGCGAGAAATTGTGCCGCCATCTTGAAGTGGTGATGAGGAGCCGGCAAGCAGCCTAAACTGACAGTTGACAGGTAGAAAACAAAGATGCAAAAGTGACAGTTGACAGGTAGAAAAAAAAGATGCAAAGGTGACAGTTGACAGGTAGAAAACAAAGATGCAAAAGTGACAGTTGACAGGTAGAAAACAAAGATGCAAAAGTGACAGTTGACAGGTAGAAAACAAAGATGCAAAAGTGACAGTTGACAGGTAGAAAAAAAAGATGCTGAACTGAAAGTTGACAGGTAGAAAACAAAGATGCAAAAGTGACAGTTGACAGGTAGAAAACAGATGCTGAACTGAAAGTTGACAAGTAGAAAACAAAGATGCTAAACTGACAGTTGACAGGTAGAAAACAAATAGTACTGAAATCCTAGCCGCTAGCAAACAAGAATTTCACCAAAATAGAATTGCTTGTCAATGACTACATCAAGTTGAAACCTGTGGTGGTAAAAATAACTCTCGCTATTGCCCAAGTGTCTTTGAATGACGGCAATAGACTCTGGAGGGCGAGTACACCCTCCTGTGGATTTCAACCGCAATTGCACACAAAGAAATTAATTATTTCCATGTGTGCCTTATTTAGCGTCCCAGACTTCGTCCCTTATTTACAGGACCAGACTTTTGAAGAAACAACTATGGCTATTTGCCCAAAGTGTCTTTTAATGACAGCAATAGACTCTGGTGGGAACGTACGCCCTCCTGTGGACTTCAACTGCAATTGCACACATTAAGAACTTCATTATTTCCAAGTGTGCCTTATTTAGGTTCCCAGACGTCGCAGTACTTCCATCCATCCATTTTCTACCGCTTGTTCCCTTTTGGGTTGCAGGGGGCGCTGGTGCCTATCTCAGCTACAATCGGGCGGAAGTCGGCGGACACCCTGGACAAGTCGCCACCAATTCACAGGGAGGTCCGTGTACCTGAGTCTCTACCATGGAGGTCCTTGTACCTGAGTCTCTAACATGGAGGTCTTTGTACCTGAGTCTCTACCATGGAGGTCTTTGTACCTGAGTCTCTACCATGGAGGTCTTTGTACCTGAGTCTCTACTATGGAGGTATTTGTACCTGAGTCTCTACCATGAAGGTCTTTGTACCTGAGTCTCTACCATTGAGGTCTTTGTACCTGAGTCTCTACCATGGAGGTCTTTGTACCTGAGTCCCTACCATTGAGGTCTTTGTACCTGAGTCTCTACCATTGAGGTCTTTGTACCTGAGTCTCTACCATGGAGGTCTTTGTACCTGAGTCTCTACCATGGAGGTCTTTGTACCTGAGTCTCTACCATTGAGGTCTTCGTACCTGAGTCTCTACCATGGAGGTCTTTGTACCTGAGTCCCTACCATGGAGGTCTTTGTACCTGAGTCTCTACCATGGAGGTCTTTGTACCTGAGTCTCTACCATGGAGGTCTTTGTACCTGAGTCTCTACTATGGAGGTCTTTGTACCTGAGTCTCTACCATGGAGGTCTTTGTACCTGAGTCTCTACTATGGAGGTCTTTGTACCTGAGTCTCTACCATGGAGGTCTTTGTACCTGAGTCTCTACCACGGAGGTCTTTGTACCCGAGTCTCTACCATGGAGGTCTTTGTACCTGAGTCTCTACCAAGGAGATCTTTGTGCCTGAGTCTCTACCATGGAGGTCTTTGTACCTGAGTCTCTACCATGGAGGTCTTTGTACATACATATATATATACCATGGAGGTCCTTGTACCTGACTCTCTACCATGGAGGTCTTTGTATCTGAGTCTCTACCATGGAGGTCTTTGTACATACATATATATATATATATATATATATATATATATATATATACCATGGAGGTCCTTGTACCTGACTCTCTACCATGGAGGTCTTTGTACCTGAGTCTCTACCATGGAGGTCTTTATACCTGAGTTTCTACCATGGAGGTCTTTGTACCTGAGTATCTACCACAGAGGTCCTTGTACCTGAGTCTCTACCAAGGAGGTCTTTGTACCTGAGTCTCTACCATGGAGGTCTTTGTACCTGAGTCTCTACCATTGAGGTCTTTGTACCTGAGTCTCTACTATGGAGGTCTTTATACCTGAGTTTCTACCATGGAGGTCTTTGTACCTGAGTATCTACTACAGAGGTCCTTGTACCTGAGTCTCTACCAAGGAGGTCTTTGTACCTGAGTCTCTACCATGGAGGTCTTTGTACACACACATATATATATATATATATATATATATATATATATATATATATATATATATATATATATATATATATATATAAAGTCACAAAGCAGTAAAACGGCCGATGAAACAAAACAGCGAAACAGACTCAAGAATTCCACGTTGACGTTTTGGTGAATTTACTGAGGAATTTATGAAAGTGAAACAATGGAAAAAGAATGTAAGGTAAAAATACTGACAACGACACTCATTTGCTAATGCTAAGGACGCTACATTACAATAGCATGTACAAATATGCTTCGTCACACATGAGGAGGTTTAGTAAGTCCAAACAGTTTTACAGAAAACTAGAAGCCTGAACCACACTTCTACTTGCAGTTGTTGAAAACAGTAAAACGAAGGACACCGCAGCCTCCAGGAAGTCAATTTGCCTTTTTTTTCATCCTATCATTTTTGTTATGGCTGTCAGAGAAGGAACATCCAGCCACACCGACCTGGAGGCCGCAGGGGTCAAAGTGTAGGAAGAAATACACTCACAGTATTTTTGTCTTCCAAAGTTTAGTGGGTGTGGCTTAGATACTAGGGGGGTTTATAGTCTGTGGTAGTTTAGTGGGTGTGGCTTAGATAGCAGGGGGGTTTATAGTCTGTGGTAGTTTAGTGGGTGTGGCTTAGATAGCATGGGGGTTTATAGTCTGTGGTAGTTTAGTGGGTGTGGCTTAGATAGCGGGGGTTTATAGTCTATGGTAGTTTAGTGGGTGTGGCTTAGATAGCAGGGGGTTTATAGTCTGTGGTAGTTTAGTGGATGTGGCTTTGATAGCGGGGGGTTTATAGTCTGTGGTAGTTTAGTGGGTGTGGCTTAGATAGCAGGGGGTTTATAGTCTGTGGTAGTTTAGTGGATGTGGCTTTGATAGCGGGGGGTTTATAGTCGTGGTAGTTTAGTGGGTGTGACTTAGATAGCGGGGGGTTTACAGTCTGCGGTAGTTTAGTGGGTGTGGCTTAGATAGCAGGGGGGTTTAGAATCTGTGGTAGTTTAGTGGGTGTGGCTTAGATAGCGGGAGGGTTATAGTCTGTGGTACTTTAGTGGGTGTGGCTTACAAGTTGAAAAGGATTTGTTGTATTGTCTTTTCATTTAGCGTTTACACAAGGTGACAACTTCGCTGCTTTTGGGGTTTTGTAATTTGCAAAATTGAAAATGTTGAAATAGGCTGCTCCCTCAAAAGTGGAGAAGGTTGATGTCATCAACAGAATTTTGCCAGGAGTTGAGGACAAATAGAAATCCTCAATTCCAGTGCCGCTCACACTCATGAGTGGATGCCAAAAAGCAGATTGTAAGAAGTGCTATGATTTCTATCTACAATGTGAGACCTAAACTAGCAATGTAGTCTCTTCATCTGCTTCTCTCCGAGCATCATGTCAGACCTTCTGGAGCGTGTCAAGGAGGTCAAAGGTCAAGCAAAGTGCTGGTCCCTCCAGTGTTTCCATACGGCTCCAGTCTGGAGAGGAGCAAGGTGCAGATGAGAAAAAGGCAGCAGAAGGGGAAGAGAAGAGTAGATAGTACCAAATATTGGTTTCTAGGTCAGTGTAGCCAGGCAGCAGGTCTCCGTTGGAGCAGCTCTTGGGGGCGTCGGCCAACATGGGGGCGTCGGCCAGCATGTTGGCGCCGCTCTCCCTCTCTGCCGTCTGCAGCGGGCGGTGGATGAGGGGCACAAAGAAGAGCACCGCCGCTCCCACCATGGGGGGCACGCCGGCCAGGGAGAAGGCCACCAAGTAGTTGCCGAAATAATCATGGAGGAGACCTGCAAGTGGAAACAGGAGTAGTCAACAACGGTGCACAAGACATCGGCCTTGCAAACAACCTGGCAAGATACTTGGATAGTGTTCAAACCCCATTTCCATATGAGTTGGGAAATTGTGTTAGATGTAAATATAAACGGAATACAATGATATGCAAATCCTTTTCAACCCATATTCAGTTGAATGCACTACAAAGACAACATATTTGATGTTCAAACTCATAAACTTTATTTTTTTTTGCAAATAATAATTAACTTAGAATTTCATGGCTGCAACATGTGCCAAGGTAGTTGGGAAAGGGCATGTTCACCACTGTGTTACATCACCTTTTCTTTTAACAACACTCAATAAACGTTTGGGAACTGACGAAACTAATTGTTGAAGCTTTGAAAGTGAATTTCTTTCCCATTCTTGTTTTATGTAGAGCTTCAGTCGTTCAACAGTCCGGGTCTCCGCTGTCGTATTTTACGCTTCATAATGCGCCACACATTTTCCATGGGAGACAGGTCTGGACTGCAGGCGGGCAAAGAAAGTACCCGCACTCTTATTTTACGAAGCCACGCTGTTGTAAAAAGTAATGAATGTGGCTTGGCATTGTCTTGCTGAAATAAGCAGGGGTGTCCATGAAAAAGACGGCGCTTAGATGGCAGCATATGTTTTTCCAAAACCTGTATGTACCTTTCAGCATTAAAGGTGCCTTCACAGATGTGTAAGTTACCCATGCCTTGGGCACTAATGCACCCCCATACCATCACAGATGCTGGCTTTTGAACTTTGCGTCGATAACAGTCTAAATGGTTTGCTTCTCCTTTGGTCCAGATGACACAAAGTCGAATATTTCAAAAAACAATTGGAAATGTGGACTCGGCAGACCACAGAACACTTTTCCACTTTGCATCAAGTCCATCTTAGATGATCTCGTGCCCAAAGAAGCCGGCGGCGTTTCTGGATGTTGTTGATAAATGGCTTTCACTTTGCATATTAAAGCTTTAACTTGCACTTACAGATGTAGCGACCAACTGTATTTAGTGACAGTGGTTTTCTGAAGTGTTCCTGAGCCCATGTGGTGATATCCTTTAGAGATTGATGTCGGTTTTTGATACAGTGCCGTCTGAGGGATCGAAGGTCACGGTCTTTCAATGTTGGTTTCCGGCCATGCCGCTTACGTGGAGTGATTTCTCCATATTCTCTGAACCTTTTGATGATATTATGGAGCGTAGATGTTGAAATCCCTAAATTTCTTGCAATTGCACTTTGAGAAACGTTGTTCTTAAACTGTTTGACTATTTGCTCACGCAGTCGTGGACAAAGGGGTGTACCTCGCCCCATCCTTTCTTGTGAAAGACTGAGCATTTTTTTGGGAAGCTGCTTTTATACCCAATCATGGCACCCACCTGTTCCCAATTAGCCTGCACACCTGTGGGATGTTCCAAATAAGTGTTTGATGAGCATTCCTCAACTTTATCAGTATTTATTTCCACCTTTCCCAACTTCTTTGTCACGTGTTGCTGGCATCAAATTCTAAAGTTAATGATTATTTGCAAAAAAACAAAATGTTTATGAGTTTGAACATCAAATATGTTGTCTTTGTAGCATATTCAACTGAATATGGGTTGAAAAGGATTTGCAAATCATTGTATTCTGTTTATATTTACATCTAACACGATTTCCCATCTCATATGGAAACGGGGTTTGTAAACAACCCATCTAACAACATATATATCTGAGTAAACAAGTCAAGTCAGAAGATATTTATGTGCGGCTTGTAGTCCGCCGCAGATAAAATATGAGAAAAGTCTGTTTTCCTTATAAAAAGTAGTGGGTGTGGCTTATATAAAGGTGTGCTCTACAGTCCAAAAAAGATGGTAATTATTTACTTCCAGGGCATGTGTTGGTTACCGTGCCGCATAAGGTACAGGTGTATCTCACCTGCGATGGGCGGCCCTGCGGTCATTGGCAGAGACATGAGGCCCAGCAGGTAGCCGATGGCCTGCGAGGCCTGCATGGGCCCCACCAGCTCGAACGCTATGGGGGCCATCATGGTGAGGAAGCAGCCGTCACACAGACCCAGGAATATGCACACCACCACCAGACCCTCGAAGACGGCACACTGAGGGATCAACATGGACATCACACCCAGGGCCATGAAGGACACCACCTGCGAAGGACAAGACATGGATTCACCTCATGTGCCATCATGAGTGCAGGTGCATAACAGACATTATCATTAGTGCAGGTGTTTAACAGACATTATCATTAGTGCAGGTGTATAACAGACATCATCATTAGGGCAGGTGCATACCAGACATTATCATTAGTGCAGGTGTATAACAGACATTATCACTAATGCAGGTGCATAACAGACATTATCATTAGTGCAGGTGCATAACAGACATTATCATTAGTGCAGGTGTATAACAGACATTATCACTAATGCAGGTGCATAACAGACATTATTATTAGTGCAGGTGCATAACAGACATTATCATTAGTGCAGGTGTATAACAGACATTATCACTAATGCAGGTGCATAACAGACATTATCATTAGTGCAGGTGCATAACAGACATTATCATTAGTGCAGGTGTATAACAGACATTATCATTAGTGCAGGTGCATAACAGACATTATCATTAGTGCAGGTGTATAACAGACATTATCATTAGTGCAGGTGCATAACAGACATTATCATTAGTGCAGGTGTATAACAGACATTATCACTAATGCAGGTGCATAACAGACATTATCATTAGTGCAGGTGCATAACAGACATTATCATTAGTGCAGGTGCATAACAGACATTATCATTAGTGCAGGTGCATAACAGACATTATCATTAGTGCAGGTGCATAACAGACATTATCATTAGCGCAGGTGTATAACAGACATTATCACTAATGCAGGTGCATAACAGACATTATCATTAGTGCAGGTGCATAACAGACATTATCATTAGTGCAGGTGCATAACAGACATTATCATTAGCGCAGGTGTATAACAGACATTATCACTAATGCAGGTGCATAACAGACATTATCATTAGTGCAGGTGCATAACAGACATTATCATTAGTGCAGGTGCATAACAGACATTATCATTAGCGCAGGTGTATAACAGACATTATCACTAATGCAGGTGCATAACAGACATTATTATTAGTGCAGGTGCATAACAGACATTATCATTAGTGCAGGTGCATAACAGACATTATCATTAGCGCAGGTGTATAACAGACATTATCACTAATGCAGGTGCATAACAGACATTATCATTAGTGCAGGTGTATAACAGACATTATCACTAATGCAGGTGCATAACAGACATTATCAGATTGCTCTGGACTCAAAGAAGATTAGATTGGAGACAGTAGATCGTTATCTTAAGAGAACATAATGCCATTTCTCAAAGTCTCAAGAACAGCTCTGTTGCATCTTTGCAGAGCACAAAAAAACCTAATTCCGTCGAATATAAACCTGGACATGTTATGAATATGAAGAAGAAAAGAGGATTTCTCATGATCTTGACTCATGTTTGATGTCATATTGTTGTGAAGATTCCTTCTTTATGGTGGTTAACTTCATGGCCACAAAAATTCCATCACACATCAAAGTCTGCCTGAGAGCATTGGAAGCACGAGGTTGACTTTTGGCGGTCAGTTATTTAAAGAAGGAAGCTGTTTGAGCGTAGAGATGATGCACAAAGGAAGGCCTTCAACCCTTAAAGTATTGTGCTTGTATGGCAGGAGCCCTAGGCTGCTTTGCTGTTTTAGACACCGGAAACATTGTCCCGGTTCATGAGAGCAAAACATCATATATGTTGCTATTTGAAAGAATAACATGCTATCAGTCTGGGTTTGGGTAATTGTTGGAACTGCAGTTTATATCAAAGTTGGTCCAAAATGTGTAGTGGTCCACTCTCTGAATCTTAGTGAGAAACCTTGGTAAAGGTTGGTCTCGATGCACAGACCCACTCTCTGAATCCTAGTGAGAAACCTTGGTAAAGGTCGGTCTCGATGCACAGAACCACTCTCTGAATCCTAGTGAGAAACCTTGGTGCAGATTCATCGCAATGCTCAGACCCACTCTCTTAATCCCACTGAGAAACCTTGGTGCAGGTTGATCTCAATGCTCAGACCCACTCTCTTAACCCCACTGAGAAACCTTGGTACAGGTTCATCTCCATGCTCAGACCCACTCTCTGAATACTAGTGAAAAACCTTGGTGCAGGTTCATCTCAATGCTCAGACCCACTCTCTGAATCCTAGTGAGAAAACTTGGTGCAGGTTCATCTTAGTGCTCAAACCCACTCTCTGAATCCTAGCGAGAAACCTTGGTGCAGGTTCATCTTAGTGCTCAAACCCACTCTCTGAATCCTAGCGAGAAACCTTGGTGCAGGTTTATCTCAATGATCAGACCCACACTCTGAATCCTAGTGAGAAACCTTGGTGCAGGTTCATCTCAATGCTCAGACCCACTCTCTTAAACCCACTGAGAAACCTTGGTGCAGGTTCATCTCAATGCTCAGCCCCATTCTCTGAATCCTAGCGAGAAAACCTTGGTGCAGGTTCATCTCAATGCTCAGACCCACTCTCTGAATCCCAGCGAGAAACCTTGGTGCAGGTTCATCTCAATGCTGAGACCCACTCTCTGAATCCCAGCGAGAAACCTTGGTGCAGGCTCATCTCAATGCTCAGACCCACGCTCTGAATCCTAGCGAGAAATCTTGGTGCAGGTTGCTCTCAATGCAAAGACCCTCTCTCTGAAACCTAGTGAGAACCCTTTGTACAGGTTCATCTCAATGCTCAGACCCACTCTCTTATTCCCACTGAGAAACCTTAGTTCAAGTTCATCTCAATGCTCAGACCCACTCTCTGAATCCTAGTGAGAAACCTTGGTAAAGGTTGGTCTCAATGCTCAGACCCACTCTCTGAATTCTAGTGAGAAACCTTTGTACAGGTTGGTCTCGATGCTCAGACCCACTCAATGCAAAGACCCACTCTCTGAAACCTGGTAAGAAACCTTGGTGCAGGTTCATCGCAATGCTCAGACCCACTCTCTGAATCCTAGTGAGAAACCTTGGTGCAGGTTCATCTTAATGCTCAGACCCACTCTCTGAATCCTAGTGAGAAACCTTGGTAAAGGTTGGTCTCAATGCTCAGACCCACTCTCTGAATTCTAGTGAGAAACCTTTGTACAGGTTGGTCTCGATGCTCAGACCCACTCTCTGAATCCTAGCGAGAAACCTTGGTGCAGGTTTATCTCAATGCTCAGACCCACTCTCTTAACTCCACTGAGAAACCTTGGTGCAGGTTCATCTCAATGCTCAGACCCACTCTCTGAATCCTAGTAAGAAACCTTGGTGCAGGTTCATCTTAATGCTCAGACCCACTCTCTGAATCCTAGTGAGAAACCTTGGTAAAGGTTGGTCTCAATGCTCAGACCCTCTCTCTGAAACATAGTGAGAACCCTTTGTACAGGTTCATCTCAATGCTCAGACCCACTCTCTTATTCCCACTGAGAAACCTTAGTTCAGGTTCATATCAATGCTCAGACCCACTCTCTGAATCCTAGTGAGAAACCTTGGTAAAAAGGTTGGTCTCAATGCTCAGACCCACTCTCTGAATTCTAGTGAGAAACCTTTGTACAGGTTGGTCTCGATGCTCAGACCCACTCAATGCAAAGACCCACTCTCTGAAACCTGGTAAGAAACCTTGGTGCAGGTTCATCGCGATGCTCAGACCCACTCTCTGAATCCTAGTGAGAAACCTTGGAGCAGGTTCATCTTAATGCTCAGACCCACTCTCTGAATCCTAGTGAGAAACCTTGGTGCAGGTTCATCTTAATGCTCAGACCCACTCTCTGAATCCTAATGAGAAACCTTGGTAAAGGTTGGTCTCAATGCTCAGACCCACTCTCTGAATTCTAGTGAGAAACCTTTGTACAGGTTGGTCTCGATGCTCAGACCCACTCTCTGAATCCTAGCGAGAAACCTTGGTGCAGGTTTATCTCAATGCTCAGACCCACTCTCTTAACTCCACTGAGAAACCTTGGTGCAGGTTCATCTCAATGCTCAGACCCACTCTCTGAATCCTAGTAAGAAACCTTGGTGCAGGTTCATCGCAATGCTCAGACCCACTCTCTGAATCTTAATGAGAAACCTTGGTGCAGGTTCATCTTAATGCTCAGACCCACTCTCTGAATCCTAGTGAGAAACCTTGGTAAAGGTTGGTCTCAATGCTCAGACCCACTCTCTGAATCCTAGTGGGAAACCTTGGTGCAGGTTCATCGCAATGCTCAGACCCACTCTCTGAATCCTAGTGAGAAACCTTGGTGCAGGTTCATCTTAGTGCTCAGACCCACTCTCTGAATCCTAGTGAGAAACCTTGGTAAAGGTTGGTCTCAATGCTCAGACCCACTCTGAATCCTAGCGAGAAACCTTGGTGCAGGTTCATCTCAATGCTCAGACCCACTCTCTGAATCCTAGTGAGAAACCTTGGTGCAGGTTCATCTCAATGCTCAGACCCACTCCCTTAATCGTATTGAGAAACCTTGGTGCAGGTTCATCGCAATGCTCAGACCCACTCTCTGAATCCTAGTGAGAAACCTTGGTGCAGGTTGCTCTCAATGCAAAAACCCACTCTCTGAAACCTAGTGAGAAACCTTGGTAAAGGTTGGTCCCAATGCTCAGACCCAATCTCTGAATTCTTGTGAGAAACCTTTGTACAGGTTGGTCTCGATGCTCAGACCCACTCTCTGAATCCTAGCGAGAAACCTTGGTGCAGGTTCATCTCAATGCTCAGACCCACTCTCTGAATCCTAGTGAGAAACGTTTGTGCAGGTTCATCTCAATGCTCAGACCCACTCCCTTAATCGTATTGAGAAACCTTGGTGCAGGTTCATCTCAATGCTCAGACCCACTCCCTTAATCGTATTGAGAAACCTTGGTGCAGGTTCATCGCAATGCTCAGACCCACTCTCTGAATCCTAGTGAGAAACCTTGGTGCAGGTTGCTCTCAATGCAAAAACCCACTCTCTGAAACCTAGTGAGAAACCTTGGTAAAGGTTGGTCCCAATGCTCAGACCCAATCTCTGAATTCTTGTGAGAAACCTTTGTACAGGTTGGTCTCGATGCTCAGACCCACTCTCTGAATCCTAGCGAGAAACCTTGGTGCAGGTTCATCTCAATGCTCAGACCCACTCTCTGAATCCTAGCGAGAAACCTTGGTGCAGGTTCATCTCAATGCTCAGACCCACTCCCTTAATCGTATTGAGAAACCTTGGTGCAGGTTCATCGCAATGCTCAGACCCACTCTCTGAATCTTAATGAGAAACCTTGGTGCAGGTTCACCTCAATGCTCAGACCCACTCTCTGAAACCTAGTGAGAAACCTTGGTAAAGGTTGGTCCCAATGCTCAGACCCAATCTCTGAATTCTTGTGAGAAACCTTTGTACAGGTTGGTCTCGATGCTCAGACCCACTCTCTGAATCCTAGCGAGAAACCTTGGTGCAGGTTCATCTCAATGCTCAGACCCACTCTCTGAATCCTAGTGAGAAAACTTGGTGCAGGTTGGTCTCAATGCTCCGACCCACTCTCTGAATCCTAGTCAGAAACCTTGGTGCAGGTTCATCTCAATGCTCAGACCCACTCTCTTAACCCCACTGAAAAAACTTGGTACAGGTTCATCTCAATGCTGAGACCCACTCTCTGAATCCTAGCGAGAAACTTTGGTGCAGGTTCATCTCAATGCTGAGACCCACTCTCTGAATCCTAGGGAGAAACCTTGGTGCAGGTTCATCTCAATGCTCAGACCCACTCTCTGAATCCTAGTGAGAAACGTTTGTGCAGGTTCATCTCAATGCTCAGACCCACCCTCTTATTCCCACTGAGAAACCTTAGTTCAGTTTCATCTCAATGTTCAGACTCACTCTCTGAATCTTAATGAGAAACCTTGGTGCAGGTTCATCTCAATGCTCAGACCCACTCTCTGAATCCTAGTGAGAAACCTTGGTGCAGGTTCATCTCAATGCTCAGACCCACTCTCTTAACCCCACTGAAAAGACTTGGTGCAGGTTCATCTCAATGCTCAGACCCACTCTCTGAATCCTAGTGAGAAACCTTTGTACAGGTTGGTCTCGATGCTCAGACCCACTCTCTGAATCCTAGCGAGAAACCTTGGTGCAGGTTCATCTCAATGCTCAGACCCACACTCTGAATCATAGCAGGAAACCTTGGTGCAGGTTCATCTCAGTGCTCAGACCCACTCTCTTAACCCCACTGAGAAACCTTGGTGCAGGTTCATCTCAATGCTCAGACCCACTCTCTGAATCCTCGTGAGAAACCTTGGTGCAGGTTGCTCTCAATGCAAAGACCCACTCTCTGAAACCTAGTGAGAAACCTTGGTAAAGGTTGGTCTCAATGCTCAGACCCACTCTCTGAATTCTAGTGAGAAACCTTTGCACAGGTTGGTCTCGATGCTCAGACCCACTCTCTGAATCCTAGCGAGAAACCTTGGTGCAGGTTCATCTCAATGCTCAGACCCACTCTCTGAATCCTAGTGAGAAAACTTGGTGCAGGTTGGTCTCAATGCTCCGACCCACTCTCTGAATCTTAATGAGAAACCTTGGTGCAGGTTCATCTCAATGCTCAGACCCACTCTCTGAATCCTAGTGAGAAACCTTGGTGCAGGTTCATCTCAATGCTCAGACCCACTCTCTGAATCCTAGTAAGAAACCTTGGTGCAGGTTCATCTCAATGCTCAGACCCACTCTCTGAATCCTAGTGAGAAACCTTGGTGCAGGTTCATCTTAATGCTCAGACCCACTCTCTGAATCCTAGCGAGAAACCTAGGTGCAGGTTCATCTCAATGCTCAGACCCACTCTCTGAATCCTAGTAAGAAACCTTGGTGCAGGTTCATCGCAATGCTCAGACCCACTCTCTGAATCTTAATGAGAAACCTTGGTGCAGATTCATCTTAATGCTCAGACCCACTCTCTGAATCCTAGTGAGAAACCTTGGTAAAGGTTGGTCTCAATGCTCAGACCCACTCTCTCAATCCTAGCGAGAAACCTTGGTGCAGGTTCATCGCAATGCTCAGACCCACTCTCTGAATCCTAGTGAGAAACCTTGGTGCAAGTTCATCTTAGTGCTCAGACCCACTCTCTGAATCCTAGTGAGAAACCTTGGTAAAGGTTGGTATCAATGCTCAGACCCACTCTCTGAATCCTCGCGAGAAACCTTGGTGCAGGTTCATCTCAATACTCAGACCCACTCTCTGAATCCTAGAGAGAAACCTTGGTGCAGGTTCATCTCAATGCTCAGACCCACTCTCTGAATCCTAGTGAGAAACCTTGGTACAGGTTGCTCTCAATGCAAAGACCCACTCTCTGAAACCTAGTAAGAAACCTTGGTGCAGGTTCATTTCAATGCTCAGACCCACACTCTGAATCCTAGCGAGAAACCTTGGTGCAGGTTCATCTCAATGCTCAGACCCACTCTCTTAACCCCACTGAGAAACCTTGGTGCAGGTTCATCTCAATGCTCAGACCCACTCTCTAAATCCTAGTGAGAAACCTTGGTGCAGGTTGCTCTCAATGCAAAGACCCACTCTCTGAAACCTAGTGAGAAACCTTGGTAAAGGTTGGTCTCAATGCTCAGACCCACTCTCTGAATTCTAGTGAGAAACCTTGGTACAGGTTGGTCTCGATGCTCAGACCCACTCTCTGAATCCTAGCGAGAAACCTTGGTGCAGGTTCATCTCAATGCTCAGACCCACTCTCTGAATCCTAGTGAGAAAACTTGGTGCAGGTTGGTCTCAATGCTCCGACCCACTCTCTGAATCCTAGTCAGAAACCTTGGTGCAGGTTCATCTCAATGCTCAGACCCACTCTCTTAACCCCACTGAAAAAACTTGGTGCAGGTTCATCTCAATGCTCAGACCCACTCTCTGAATCTTAGTGAGAAACCTTGGTGCAGGTTCATCGCAATGCTCAGACCCACTCTCTGAATCCTAGTGAGAAACCTTGGTGCAGGTTCATCTTAGTGCTCAGACCAACTCTCTGAATCCTAGTAAGAAACCTTGGTGCAGGTTCATCGCAATGCTCAGACCCACTCTCTGAATCCTAGCGAGAAACCTTGGTACAGGTTGGTCTCAGCAGCCAAGCAATTTAGATGATGTGCCATGGATGAATGCGCTGACGTCCCTCCACAGTGCCAACCGAATTAGAAACTGCGTGTGTTTGTCTTCATTGTAAAATCAAGTTGCCTGCAGATGGAAAACACACATTTGCATGATTACATGACAAATGAACCTTATGTGTTTTCCCTTTGAAGTCAAGTAAATCTCTCACATCTCAAACATGACTTTCTGTCTGAGTTCAAGAAGAGGGCTCCTCATTTTCTTTCAAAGGAAATGTGTTTTGTGTAGCAGGCCCTACAGACTCGGATAAGAGGGACAAGTCATTTGGAACTAAATGACTTTCTAAGGACTGAATGTCTTTTCTACTTCCTAAGGACCTGTGCCAACATCCAGCAGGGTCATTCATTTGACAACACAAAGGCTTATTTTCATTATTTTATTCTCTGTGGGTGCAAATCAGGACTTGAGGCATATTTATTAGGCTCCAACAATCCTGACTTTTGGTTCTGTGTTCCGAATACGTCCGTGGCTATGTGGTGGGTTTACACAACTGAAAGTGTCGATGTCACATAAAGTTAATAGTTAGTTCCAAGTCATTTATTGTCACGCCCATGTGATCATGTTTCGTTTTTGTCACGTTTGGTTATTTTTTTGGACATTCAGTTCTTGCTTTTGCACTTCCTTGTTTTTTTGTTTCCATAGCTACTCATTGATTTTCACCTTGCCCGCATGTCACGCCCCTGTCCTCAGCTCGCACACCTGTTGTTAATTATCATAGCCTATTATTTAAGCCACAGTTACCAGGTAGTTGGCCCGGCAACTTCCTACATATCACCCATATTCCTCATCTGCTTCATGCCATGCTGTTCATTTTGTCCACACCAAGTAAGTTTTGTTATTTATGCCACAGTGCAAGTTTTTGTTATTCATGCCACAGTGCAAGTGTTTTTGTTTCATTTTGTTGTTTGCAGCCTTTGTGCTAGTCTTTTGTTTTTTGTAGCCAAGTGTTCGTACCTCCTTGTGAGCGCCCTTTGTCTGCCTTTTCTTTTGTAGTTCACTACAGTATAAAAAAAGAATGTACTCACATTCACGTCTCGCTTGTGCCAACTATCCTTTGCGTCGGAGAAACAACCCACGTCCAAGTCCATGTTTGACATTTATTAAAAGCTAAGGATAATAAAAGAAGGCAGACTATTGATTGGACGATGTATATCTTCAAATAAATACTTCCATTTAAGGACATGGTTGTGCCATCTTGCTACAAGAGTGACACATGGAGAGAAAAGTAAACATGTGTAGTTGTAGAAACCAACAATGTCATCCAGTTTTAAGGTTTTGGATAATGTTTTATTGTAAGTCCACTAAATTATTACAAGCTCCAGAGGAGCCAATGAAGAAACATTAACATTTTTGCAAATATTTACTACCATCTACTTCTTCAAGGTCTGACATTCATTTCAATTCCATCAGCTGTGACCTCGATCAAAAGATGGCAGTAGGCAACAGTAGGCAAGCAACAACGCTTGGTATTGTCCCGCAACTGTAGAGGTTCATTTGTGTCATTATTACAAAAGCTTGTCACTGAATTTTTTTGCATTTAACTTTTGTGACCTAAACAAATGATGCTGACAATTTCGTTGGAGAAAAAAATGCAGTGTTTTAAATTGCAGTGCATTCAGTGTAAAAGAAATCGCTGCTTCAAAAAGCAAGACTGACTTGTGGTAAATTACAAACCCTGTTTCCATATGAGTTGGGAAATTGTGTTAGATGTAAATATAAACGGAATACAATAGTTTGCAAATCATTTTCAACCCATATTTAGTTGAATATGCTACAAAAACAAGATATTTGATGTTAAAACTGATTAAAAAAATGTTTTTTTCCAAATAATCATTAACTTTAGAATTTGATGATGCCAGCAACACGTGACAAAGAAGTTGGGAAAGGTGACGATAAATACTGATAAAGTTGAGGAATGCTCATCAAACACTCAATTGGAACATCCCACAGGTGTGCAGGCTAATTGGCAACAGGTGGGTGCCATGATTGGGCATAAAAGCAGCTTCCATGAAATGCTAAGTAATTCACAAACAACGATAGGGTGAGGGTCACCAAATTGTCGAACAGTTTTAGAACAACATTTCTCAACGAGCTATTGCAAGGAATTTAGGGATTTTACCATCTACGGTCCGTAAAATCATCAAAAGGGTCAGAGAATCTGGAGAAAAATTACTGCACGTAAGCAATGACATTACAGACCTTTGATCCCTCAGGTGGTACTGCATTAAAAACCGACATCAGTGTGTAAAGGATATGGGCTCAGGAACACTTCATAAAACCACTGTCAGTAACTACTTGGTCGCTACATCTGTAAATGCAAGTTAAAGCTCTACTATGCAAAGCCAAACCCATTTATCAACAACACCCAGGAACGCCACCGGCTTTGCTGGGCACAAGCTCACCTAAGATGGACTGATACAAGATGGAAAAGTGTTCTGTGGTCTGACGAGTGCACATTTCAAATTATATTTGGAAACTGTGGACGTGGTGTCCTTCGGAACAAAGAGGAAAATAACCATCAGGGTTGTTATAGGCGCAAAGTTCAAAAGCCAGCATCTGTGATGGTATGGGGGTGTATTAGTGCCCAAGGCATGGGTAACTTACACATCTGTGAAGGCACCATTAATGCTGAATGGTCCATACAGGTTTTGGAGCAACATATGTTGTCATCCAAGCAACGTTATCATGGATGCCCCTGCTTATTTCAGCAAGAGAATGCAAAGCCACAACAGCGTGGCTTCGTAGTAAAAGACTGTGGGAACTTTCCTCGCCCGCCTGCAGTCCAGACAGTCTCCAATGGAAAATGTGTGGCGCATTATCAAGCGTAAAATACGACAGCGGAGACCCCGGACTGTTGAACGACTGAAGCTCTACATAAAACAAGAATGGGAAAGAATTCCACTTTCAAAGCTTCAACAAATAGTTTTCTCAGTTCCCAAACGTTTATTGAGTGTGGTTCTAAGAAAAGGTGATGTAACACAGTGGTGAACATGCCCTTTCCCAACTACTTTGGCACGTGTTGCAGCCATGAAATTCTAAGTTAATTATTATTTGCAAAAAAGAAAATAAAGTTTATGAGTTTGAACATCAAATATCTTGTCTTTGTAGTGCATTCAATTGAATATGGGTTGAAAAGGAGTTGCAAATCATTGTATTCCGTTTATATTTACATCTAACACAATTTCCCACCTCATATGGAAACGTTTGTAAGATATATTACCTCCATCGAACATGGTGGAAATGTTTGGGACAGCCTACCACGGTAATAAATAGCAGGAATGCAAGTGTAGTCTGTATAATCCTGCTGGGGACAATCCACTTTTAATTGAAAACAAAAATCCTAATGATAATTGAGCTGGGATGATATGAAAAAGGTAATGGTGCTCATCCTACCCCCCAGCCCTCCTATTTGGTCTTTCAGTTACACACCTTGTGTTGTTCTGCAAAGTACTACACACAAATAAAACCGTCAAGTATCTTCACTTACTGTGTGATTCAGACCATGGACAAAGTCCACTCAATGGGCTAAGTCATTCATTTGCTGACCTGCATGTAGATCTTCTTCAGGCCAGGGATAAGGTCTCCGATCTTGCCAAAAGCGAGCCGTCCCACCCCGGAAGAGGCTCCGATGCACACCAGGAGCAGCCATTCTTTCTCGGTGCCCTTGAACTGCTCCTGTACAAAGTTCATCTGACACACCAAGACAAAGACAAAGACAAAGACAAAGACAAAGACAAAGACAAAGACAAAGACAAAGACAAAGACAGAGGGTGTTAGAAAGGGAACAGATGTACAAGGGACATGCATTCAGGCCAGCCACATAACAGGAAGAGCCAGTGCATGAAAGTCAGTGGTCAGTGCACATACCCCCCCACCCCCCACCCTCTGAAGTCCTTCCTGAACTGGCTTTGAAGGGTTTGCTATGCATGAATGGCCATAGGGTGGTCATGTTGAGGTCTACAGGGGCCGTACAGGTGAGGCTTCCTGCAGGGGTCAAGCCATTACAAAGACCGGGGCTGTGTTTACACGACATCTGGGCCCAAGGCCTAGAACAACAACGTCTTTGGCAGAAGGAGCTGGAACATCTGACATCTGGACATAGGAAGGACTATTTCACAGCTCTGTACTTGAACCTTGTACTGCGTCCTCATTTGACTCAAATCCACACTTGGCAGCTTTTGCTTCACTAAATAAGTTGCCACTTCTGCTCATGAACCTTGGCATGCAGAACTGTGACCCAAAGGTGCACCAGGTCTGCATGGACCCATCTATTTACCACATGGTGGCACTCTTATTTAACCCCACCACTTACCTTTTATCACTTAAAGGCCTACTGAAAGCCACTACTACCGACCACGCAGTCTGGTAGTTTATATATCAATGATGAAATATTAACATTGCAACACATGCCAATACGGCCTTTTTAGTTTACTAAATTGCAATTTTAAATTTGGCGTTAAGTATCCCGTTGAAAACGTCGCGATATGATGACGCGTGCGCGTGACGTCACGGATTGTAGCGAGCATTTTGTTCCAGCCCCGATCCCAGCCATAAGTCGTCTGCTTTAATCACATAATTACAGAGTATTCTGGACATCTGTGTTGCTGAATGTTTTGCAATTTGTTCAATTAATAATGGAGACGTCAAAGAAGAAAGACGTAGGTGGGAAGCGGTTTATTGCGGCCGCCTTTAGCCACACAAACACAGCCGGTGTTTCCTTGTTTCTGTTGTGTTTTTGTTATACCCCCTGTCTTCTCCTTGTTGCCTTTTGTGTCAGTTTCTCCTCTATCTATTAGTTCCAGCGAGGCACACCTGCGACTAATCGCTACCCAGCACTATATAAGTTCATCACAGCCAGCTGCTCCTTGCCGGTTATTGACACCTGTGCTATCCATGTGCTCATGCCTGACTCGCATCCTCAAACTCGGTACGTTGTCTCTCTTTTTATCATCAACCCTTACCTCTTGTTTTTGCTCCCTAGTTCCTCAGTAATTGAGAGAAGTGTTTTCGTTGGAACCTTTTGCCGACCACCGAGGGTCCTCCTTCTGTTTTGTACTTTCATTCATTTCATTCATTCATTCATACTTCCATGGTGTGCACTTCTGCCCCATCGCCTTTAGTTAACCCCTTTTGGACTTATTAAAGACAACTTATTTTTGTGATTCAACCTTGCCTCCCGTCGCTGCATCCTGGGGTCAAATCCTTGCTCAAAACACAACAGTTTCCTTGTTTACATTACCGGGGAAGCTTTACCATGGAACAGAGCGGTCGAGCGAACATGGTTCCCTACCACATGTCAACCGGCAGGTTTCGGTGAGAAAATTGTGGTATTAAGTCAGCCCAAACCGTAGACATGAGCGGAGAGTTTGCGTCATTCCTCGTGCACCTGTCAAAGAGGCAGCTGCGGACTCTCTTGCCTCCTCCGACCGGCCGCCCCCGAACGTAGGATGCTTTTACCGTGGAGGAGGGGGAAAAAAAATTATCTCAGCCTGGCCCCAATGGCTGCCTTCGCTTCGCCTCGTCGAGAAACGTGGCTTCCCTCAGAGACACTGGCGGTCACCACACCCGTGGCCACACCCCTCCGACTTCCAGGTACGACCATATAATCTCACTAAAACACTAATAACACAGTAAGCTGATAAGGTATTTTCCAGAATTATCCTAGTAAATTTGTCTAATAACATCTGAATCGCTCCCACTACCCTATTTTTTTTCTAGTCTTTCACTCTCACTTTCCTCATCCACAAATCTTTCATCCTTGCTCAAATTAATGGGGAAATCGTCGCTTTCTCGGTCCGAATCGCTCTCGCTGCTGGTGGCCATGATTGTAAACAATGTTCAGATGTGAGGAGCTCCACATCCCGTGACGTCACGCGCACATCGTCTGCTACTTCCGGTACAGGCAAGGCTTTTTTATTAGCGACCAAAAGTTGGGAACTTTATCGTCGATGTTCTCTACTAAATCTTTTCAGCAAAAATATGGCAATATCGTGAAATGTTTAAGTATGACACATAGAATGGAGCTGCTATCCCCGTTTAAATAAGAAAATCTCATTTCAGTAGGCCTTTAAGATTCAAATGTTCCAAAAACTATAGCAAGGCTATTAAACCGGCGGCCCGGGAGCCAAATCCCTCCCTAGAATGACCCCATACTGGCTCCTAGTTCAGTTCAAAACTTGGGAGGTAAACCTTTTTGCAGAAACTTCCTAAATAGCACGAGAGTGTTCCTGTTGTGGAGGGTCTTGGACCTTGGCAGACGGACATTTTAACCCTGCAAGGCAAACAAAGAACATTCGGCTCCAAACTTGTGATTTACACAAGTGAAGCGTCCTGTGCTTCATGGCATAAAGATACTCCTGCTCATAAACCTAGTCCAGCTCATAACCCTACGATTGGACAAGTTTTTATTTCGTGAAAGCGTAATTTCACATCCGCACTCTGCTGCTACAACATGCAGTGTTTACTGACCAGCTGGCCCAAGAAATGTAAATAAATACACAGAAAGAGCAAAAACTAACTCCCCAATTTCACAACATCTTCATTAGCTTCGGACCAACAATCAGGGAGAAATTGTCACTTTATTGTGAAGTATGTATAAGTCTATGCCTGTGATTTTAGACTTAGACTAACTTATTGATCCATCATGTAGTGTTACTCCAACATTTGGTTTCCTTTCAATGTCTACTCTGTCGAGTTGTATTTGTGTTCGACTTTCCCTTCTGCGTTTACCAAATAGCAATATTTTACTTTTGCTGGGACTCCAGGATAGTCTGTTTTATTCAAACCATCTCTTTAATGTACAAACCCCGTTTCCATATGAGTTGGGAAATTGTGTTAGATGTAAATATAAACGGAATACAATGATTCGCAAATCCTTTTCAACCCATATTCAGTTGAATGCGCTACAAAGACAAGATATTTGATGTTCAAACTCATAAACTTTGTTTTTTTTTGCAAATAATAATTAACTTAGAATTTCATGGCTGCAACACGTGCCAAAGTAGTTGGGAAAGGGCATGTTCACCACTGTGTTACATCACCTTTTCTTTGAACAACACTCAATAAACATTTGGGAACTGAGGAAACTAATTGTTGAAGCTTTGAAAGTGGAATTCTTTCCCATTCTTGTTTTATGTAGAGCTTCAGTCGTTCAACAGTCCGGGGTCTCCGCTGTCGTATTTTACGCTTCATAATGCACCACACATTTTCCATGGGAGACAGGTCTGGACTGCAGGAAGGCCAGTCTAGTACCCGCACTTTTGTACCACAAAACCACGCTGTTGTAACACGTAGCTTGGCATTGTTTTGCTGAAATAAGCAGGGGCGTCCATGATAATGTTGCTTGGATAACAACATATGTTGCTCCAAAACCTGTATGTACATTTCAGCATAAATGGTGACCTCACAGATGTGTAAGTTATCCATGCCTTGGGCACTAATACACCCCCATACCATCACAGATGCTGGCTTTTTATCTTTGCGCCTAGAACAATCTGGATGGTTCTTTCCTCTTTGATCAGGGGGACACAACATCCACAGTTTCCCCAAAAACACTGAAATGTGGACTCGTCAGACCACAGAACATTTTTCCAATTTGCATCAGTCCATCTTAGATGAGCTCGGGCCCAGCCAAGCCCGCGGCGCTCCTTAGTGTTGTTGATAAATGGGTTTGGCTTTGCATAGTAGAGTTTTAACTTGCACTTACAGATGTAGCGACCAACTGTAGTTACTGACAGTTGTTTTATGAAGTGTTCCTGAGCCCATGTGGTGATATCATTTACACACTGATGTCGGTTTTTGATGCAGTACCGCCTGAGGGATCAAAGGGCCGTAATATCATGGGTTACGTGCAGGGGTTTCTCCAGATTCTCTGAACCTTTTGATGATTTTACGGACCGTGGATGGTAAAATCCCTGAATACCGTGCAATAGCTCGTTGAGAAATGTTTTTCTAAAACTGTTCGACAATTTGTTTACGAATTGGTGACCCTCGCCCCATCCTTGGTTGTGAATTACTTAACATTTCATGGAAGCTGCTTTTATACCCAATCATGGCACCCACCTGTTCCCTATTAGCCAGCACACCTGTGGGATGTTCCATATAAGTGTTTGATGAGCATTCCTCAACATAATCAGTATTTATTGCCACCTTTCCCAGCTTCTTTGTCATGTGTTGCTGGCATCACATTCTAAAGTTAATGATTATTTGCAACAAAAAAAAATGTTTATCAGTTTGAACATCAAATATGTTGTCTTTGTAGCATATTCAACTGAAAATGGGTTGAAAATGATTTGCAAATCATTGTATTCCGTTTATATTTACATCCAACACAATTTCCCAACTCATATGGAAACGGGGTTTGTACCATAGTTGAATGGAATGTTACTTACTATGCTTTGCTTTGAAACGTCTAAATTAAGGGATGTTAGGCCATAGACTTGATATAAAACTCCTGACCATGTCTGATCTTCGTTGCTTGTTTGCATTCATTTCCCATTGCCCGACAGAAAATGAATATCATCCATCAAACCAGGACATCAATGCTCCCATTGTCCATGTTTCCCAACTTAGCTGTGAACATGGTGCAGTTTATTTTTCTTTTGGGGTAAAGAGAATGAAATTGCTAGACTTATGCACGGAAATTCCACACTGCCGGATGTTAGGCTATGTACTGCTCAAAAGACCATGTTTTAGTAGAACTAAAATAGAAGAAGAGTTGTGTCCTGATTATAAACGCATTTGGAGTTGATTGACCCTTGCATATGAGAGAGTGCCCCCCCCCCCCCCCCCCCCCCCCCCATGAAGTGTAATGGTATGAGTAAGAGCAAAAGCATGGTGTTCTTACCAGATGGATGTAAGGCACAAAGTAGCCCAATACAGCTGTGGCAACTCCAAATGCCCAAACACGGTAAGTGAGTATGCGGAAAACTCTCAGGTTAAAGTACTTTCTGACCCCCGCCAAGGCCTTATTCCACCACTTTGCGCTCTGTGCAGTGTTCCCTGGCTGAGTTGGAGACTCAGCAATGCCTGGTGGTCCCATGCCATGTCCGGCCGGTAGCAAAGGCTTGAATGTCAGCGCCAGCAAGGCTTGCACAAGCATGAAGAGGCTGAGGATCTGGAAGGTCCTGCTGAGTCCCAGCGGTTCCACCACCTTGTCCAGCAACACTGGGAGACCCATGGAGAAGAGGCTGGCACCCGCCGTCACCACGCCGTTGGCCAAGCCAAGGCGCCGGCGAAAGTAGTGGCCCAGGATGACCAACGAGGGCTGGAAGGCGAAGGAGGATCCGCAGCCAAACAGGATGCCATAAGTGAAATAACGCAGGCTCAGGGAGCTGGAAGAGGAAGACAGGCAATGAGGGCTAGCATGACATTTATACAACCACCAACCTAAAGGTACAGTGGGGCAAAAAAGTATTTAGTCAGCCAGCGATTGTGCAAGTTCTCCCACTTAAAATGCTGACAGAGGTCTGTAACTTTCATCATAGGTACACTTCAACTGTGAGAGACAGAATGTGGAAAAAAAATCCAGGAATTCACATTGTAGGAATTTTAAAGAATTTATTTGTAAAATATGGTGGAAAATAAGTATTTGGTCAACCATTCAAAGCTCTCACTGATGGAAGGAGGTTTTGGTTCAAAATCTCACGATACATGGCTCCATTCATTCTATCCATAACATGGATCAATCGTCCTGTCCCCTTAGCAGAAAAACAGTCCCAAAGCATGATGTTTCCACCCCCATGCTTCACAGTAGGTGTGGTGTTCTTGGGATGCAACTCAGTATTCTTCTTCCTCCAAACACAACGAGTTGAGTTCATACCAAAAAGTTCTATTTTGGTTTCATCTGACCACATAACATTCTCCCAATTCTCTGCTGTATCATCCATGTGCTCTCTGGCAAACTTCAGACGGGCCTGGACATGAACTGTATTAAGCATGGGGACACATCTGGCACTGCAGGACTTGATTCCCTGTCGGCGTAGTGTGTTACTGATGGTAACTTTTGTTACTTCGGTCATCCACCAGGTCCCCCTGTGTGGTTCTGGGATTCTTGCTCACTGTTCTCATGATCATTTCGACCCCACGGGATGAGATCTTGCGTGGAGCCCCAGATCGAGGGAGATTATCAGTGGTCTTGCATGTCTTCCATTTTCTGATAATTGCTCCCAAAGTTGATTTTTTCACACCAAGCTGTTTGCCTATTGTAGATTCACTCTTCCCAGTCTGGTGCAGGTCTACAATTACTTTCCTGGTGTCTTTCGACAGCTCTTTGGTCTTGGCCATGGTGGAGTTTGGAGTCTGACTGTTTGAGGCTGTGGACAGGTGTCTTTTATACAGATAATGAGCTCAAACAGGTTCCATCAATACAGGTAACGAGTGGAGGACAGAAGAGCTTCTTAAAGAAGAAGTTACAGGTCTGTGAGAGCCAGAGATCTTCCTTGTTTGAAGTGACCAAATACTTATTTTCCATAATTTACAAATAGATGCTTTAAAATTCCTACAATGTGAATTCCTGGATTTTTTTTCTTCACATTCTGTCTCTCACAGTTGAAGTGTACCTATGATGAAAATTACAGACCTCTGTCATCATTTTAAGTGGGAGAACTTGCACGATCGCTGGCTGACTAAAGAATTTTTTGCCCCACTTTAACCTGATGAGTCCACTAACTCAAAACTGGACTAAGAAGTGAAGTCTTCAAAGGCTTTTAAATGAGTGGTGATCGCGGAGGGACTGGTGCCAGTCAATCCACAGTCTGGAATGCCAGGTTTGAAAATAAATGTTTGGCCTGAAGACTGAAGGCTGCCCCCTTAAGTGTAGGGCTACAACTAATCAGCGATGTACTGAGGAGCCCTGCCCTCACCGTGCAACGCGTGGAAAGTCAGGACTAAAGTCTTCAAGTCGATGCTAAATTTGACTGCAAAGCCAATAAAGACTGGCTAGAATGTGGACTGTTCCGGGTGCGTCTGGCAGCCACATTCTGTACAGTGTTGGTCAAATACTAGCTTTCATATACAGTACTACTACATACTAAAAGGGGAAGTGATTTGTACATGTAAAACTAATAATCCACTGATCTACTAATATCCAAATACAAGGCGTGTAGCGTGTACCGTGCTTGTACTGCTCACTTAACAGTGACACCAGTTATTATGCTCACTTAACAGAGACAAGTTATTCTGCTCACTTAACAGAGACACCAGTTATTATGCTCACTTAACAGAGACAAGTTATTCTGCTCACTTAACAGAGACACAAGTTATTCTGCTCACTTAACAGAGACACAAGTTATTCTTCTCACTTAACATAGACATAAGTTATTCTGCTCACTTAACAGAGACACAAGTTATTCTGCTTACTTAACAGACATAAGTTATTCTGCTCACTTAACAGAGACACAAGTTATTCTGCTCACTTAACAGAGACACAAGTTATTCTGCTCACTTAACAGAGACAGTATTTATTCTGCTTACTTAACAGAGACACAAGTTATTCTGCTCACTTAACAGAGACAGGAGTTATTCTGCTTAATTAACAGAGACACAAGTTATTCTGCTCACTTAACAGAGATAGAAGTTATTCTGCTTACTTAACAGAGACAAGTTATTCTGCTCACTTAACAGAGACACAAGTTATTTTGCTCACTTAACAGAGACACAAGTTATTCTGCTCACTTAACAGAGATACAAGTTATTCTGCTCACTTAACAGAGACACAAGTTATTCTGCTCACTTAACAGAGACACAAGTTATTCTGCTCACTTAACAGAGTCACAAGTTATTCTGCTCACTTAACAGACAGGAGTTATTCTGCTCACTTAATAGAGACACAAGTTATTCTGCTGACCTAACACAGACACAAATTATTCTGCTCACTTAACAGAGACACAAGTTATTCTGCTCACTTAGCAGAGACACAAGTTATTCTGCTCACTTAACAGAGACACAAGTTATTCTGCTCACTTAGCAGAGACACAAGTTATTCTGCTCACTTAACAGAGACACAAGTTATTCTGTTCACTTAACAGAGACACAAGTTATTCTGCTCACTAAACAGAGACAGGAGTTATTCTGATCGAATAACATAGACAAGTTATTCTGCTCACTTAGCAGAGACACAAATTATTCTGCTCGCTTAACAGAGACAAGTTATTCTGCTCACTTAACAGAGACAAGTTATTCTGCTCACTTAACAGAGACAAGTTATTTTGCTCACTTAACAGAGACACAAGTTATTCTGCTCACTTAACATAGACACACATTATTCTGCTCACTTAATAGAGACAGGAGTTATTCTGCTCACTTAACAGAGACAGGAGTTTCCTAGATCAGCTCTGCATGTTTGCACCTGTAATAGTACACACAAATCTTTCGTAGCTTAGCCCCTGGGTGTCACGTTGGGCCAGACTAGACCAAAGACTAATACTTGCGCTGAGCAGTGAGTTAAGAGATGAGTGTTGGAGATAAATGATGCATGAGCACTACTTTCATGATCACTGCTTACTTTGCAAAAGATGTACTCAGCAGTCCAATGAACGCCAGCACCGCCCCACTGACCGCCGTTGTCCGACAGCCAAAATGGTCGGTGAACATGCTGACCACCGGTGAACAGAAGAAGATCATGCCCATGGCCAGAGCCCCGACCCAGGCTACAGAGAAGAGAAGAAAAGTTACAATGTTACACTAAGGTAGTGACGCAACAATGTTACACTAAGGTAGTGACGCAACATAGTTACACTAAAGTAGTGACGCAATAATGTTACACCAAGGTAGTGACGCAACAATGTTACACTAAAGTAGTGACGCAACAATGTTACACTAAAGTAGTGACGCAACAATGTTACACTAAAGTAGTGACGCAACAATGTTACACTAAAGTAGTGATGCAATAATGTTACACTAAGGTAGTGACGCAAACAATGTTACACTAAAGTAGTGACGCAACAATGTTACACTAAGGTAGTGACGCAACAATGTAACACTAAAGTAGTGACGCAACAATGTTACACTAAAGTAGTGACGCAACAATGTTACACTAAGGTAGTGACGCAATAATGTTACACTAAAGTAGTGACGCAAAAATGTTACACTGAGGTAGTGACGCAACAATGTTACACTAAAGTAGTGACGCAACAATGTTACACTGAAATAGTGGCGCAACAATGTTACACTAAAGTAGTGGCACAACAATGTTACACTGAAGTAGTGACGCAAAAATGTTACACAAAGGTAGTGACGCAACAATGTTACACTAAGGTAGTGACGCAACAATGTTACACTCAAGTAGTGACACAAAAATGTTACACTAAGGTAGTGACGCAACAATATTACACTAAAGTAGTGACGCAATAATGTTGCACTAAGGTAATGACGCAACAATGTAACACTAAAGTATTGACGCAGCAATGTTACACTAAAGTAGTGACACAACAATGTTACACTAAAGTAGTGACGCAATAATGTTACACTAAAGTAGTGATGCAACAATGTTAAACTAAAGTAGTGACGCAACAATGTTACACTAATGTAGTGACGCAACAATGTTACACTAAAGTAGTGACACAACAATGTTACACTAAGGTAGTGACGCAACAATGTTACACTAAAGTAGTGACACAACAATGTTACACTAAGGTAATGACGCAACAATGTTACACTAAAGTAGCGACGCAACAATGTTACACTGAAGTATGACGCAACAATGTTACACTAAGGTAGCGACGCAACAATGTTACACTAAGGTAGCGACGCAACAATGTTACACTAAGGTAGTGACGCAACAATGTTACACTAAAGTAGTGACGCAACAATGTTACACTAAGGTAGTGACGCAACAATGTTACACTCAAGTAGTGACACAACAATGTTACACTAAGGTAGTGACGCAACAATATTACACTAAAGTAGTGACGCAACAATGTTACACTAAGGTAATGACGCAACAATGTTACACTAAGGTAGTGACGCAGCAATGTTACACTAAAGTAGTGACGCAACAATGTTACACTAAGGTAGTGGCGCAACAATGTAACACTAAAGTAGTGACGCAACAATGTTACACTAAAGTAGTGACGCAACAATGTTACACTAAGGTAGTGATGCAACAATGTTACACTGAAGTATGACGCAACAATGTTACACTGAAGTATGACGCAACAATGTTACACCAATGTAGTGATACAACAATGTTACAATAAGGTAGTGACGCAACAATGTTACACTAAGGTAGTGACGCAACAATGTTACACTAAAGTACTGACGCAACAATGTTACACTAAGATAGTGACGCAACAATGTTACACTCAAGTAGTGACACAACAATGTTACACTAAGGTAGTGACGCAACAATATTACACTAAAGTAGTGACGCAACAATGTAACACTAAGGTAATGACGCAGTAATGTTACACTAAGGTAGTGATGCAACAATGTTACACTAAAGTAGTGACGCAACAATGTTACACTAAGGTAGTGGCGCAACCATGTAACACTAAAGTAGTGACGCAACAATGTTACTCTAAGGTAGTGACACAACAATGTTACACTAAGGTAGTGACGCAACAATGTTATGCTAAAGTAGTGACGCTACAATGTTACACTAAGGTAGTGACGCAACAATGTTACACTAAATCAGTGACGCAACAATGTTACACTAAAGTAGTGACGCAACAATGTTACACTGAAGTATGACACAACAATGTTACACCAAGGTAGTGACGCAACAATGTTACACCAAGGTAGTGACGCAACAATGTTACACTAAGGTAGTGACGCAACAATGTTACACAAAGGTAGTGACGCAACAATGTTACACAAAAGTAGTGACGCAACAATGTTACACTGAAGTAGTGACGCAACAATGTTACACAAAGGTAGTGACGCAACAATGTTACACAAAGGTAGTGACGCAACAATGTTACACCGAAGTATGACGCAACAAGGTTACACTGAAGTATGACGCAACAATGTTACACTAAGGCAGTGACGCAACAATGTTACACTAAGGTAGTGACGCAAGAATGTTACACTAAAGTAGTGATGCAATAATGTTACACTAAGGTAGTGACGCAATAATGTTACACTAAGGTAGCGACGCAACAATGCTACACTAAAGTAGTGACGCAACAATGTTACACAAAGGTAGTGACGCAAAAATGTTACACCAAGGTAGTGACGCAACAATGTTACACTAAGTTAGTGACGCAACAATGTTACACTAAAGTAGTGACGCAACAATGTTACACTGAAGTATGACGCAACAATGTTACACTGAAGTATGACGCAACAATGTTACACTGAAGTATGACGCAACAATGTTACACTGAAGTATGACGCAACAATGTTACACTGAAGTAGTGATGCAACAATGTAACACTAAGGTAATGACGCGATAATGTTACACTAAGGTAGTGACGCAACAATGTAACACTAAAGTAGTGACGCAACAATGTTACTCTAAGGTAGTGACGCAACAATGTTACACTAAGGTAGTGACGCAACAATGTTACGCTAAAGTAGTTACGCTCCAATGTTACACTAAGGTAGTGACGCAACAATGTTACACTAAAGCAGTGACGCAACAATGTTACACTAAAGTAGTGACGCAACAATGTTACACTGAAGTATGACACAACAATGTTACACTAAGGTAGTGACGCAACAATGTTACACCAAGGTAGTGACGCAACAATGTTACACTAAGGTAGTGACGCAACAATGTTACACTAAAGTGGTGACGCAACAATGTTACACTAAGGTAGTGACGCAACAATGTTACATAAAAGTAGTGACGCAACAATGTTACACTGAAGTAGTGACGCAACAATGTTACACTAAGGTAGTGACGCAACAATGTTACACAAAGGTAGTGACGCAACAATGTTACACCGAAGTATGACGCAACAATGTTACACAAAGGTAGTGACGCAACAATGTTACACCGAAGTATGACGCAACAATGTTACACCGAAGTATGACGCAACAATTTTACACTAAGGTAGTGACGCAACAATGTTACACTAAAGTAGTGACGCAAGAATGTTACACTAAGGTAGTGACGCAACAATGTTACACTAAAGTAGTGACGCAACAATGTTACACTAAAGTAGTGACGCACCAATGTTACACAAAGGTAGTGACGCAACAATGTTACACTAAAGTATGACGCAACAATGTTACACTGAAGTATGACGCAACAATGTTACACTGAAGTATGACGCAACAATGTTACACTGAAGTATGACGCAACAATGTTACACTGAAGTATGACGCAACAATGTTACACTGAAGTATGACGCAACAATTTTACACTGAAGTATGACGCAACAATGTTACACAAAAGTAGTGATGCAACAATGTTACACAAAGGTAGTGACGCAACAACGTTACACTAAAATAGTAACGCAACAATGTTACACTAAGGTAGTGACGCAACAATGTTACACTGAAGTAGTGACACAACAATGTTACACTAAGGTAGTGACGCAACAATGTTACACTAAAGTAGTGACGCAACAATGTTACACTAAGGTAGTGATGCAACAATGTTACACTAAGGTAGTGACGCAACAATGTTACACTAAAGCAGTGACGCAACAATGTTACACTAAAGTAGTGACGCAACAATGTTACACTGAAGTATGACGCAACAATGTTACACTAAAGTAGTGACGCAACAATGTTACACTAAAGTAGTAACGCAACAATATTATACTAAGGTATTGCCGCAACAATGTTACACTAAAGTAGTGACACAACAATGTTACACTAAGGTAGTGACGCAACAATGTTACACTAAGATAGTGACGCAACAATGTTACAGTAAAGTAGTGACGCAACAATGTTACACAAAGGTAGTGACGCAACAATGTTACAGTAAAGTAGTGACGCAACAATGTTACACTAAAGTAGTGATGCAACAATGTTACACTAAGGTAGTGACGCAACAATGTAACACTAAAGTATTGACGCAACAATGTTACACAAAGGTAGTGACGCAACAATGTTACGCTAAAGTAGTGACGCTACAATGTTACACTAAGGTAGTGACGCAACAATGTTACACTAAAGCAGTGACGCAACAATGTTACACTAAAGTAGTGACGCAACAATGTTACACTGAAGTATGACACAACAATGTTACACTAAGGTAGTGACGCAACAATGTTACACCAAGGTAGTGACGAAACAATGTTACACTAAGGTAGTGACGCAACAATGTTACACTAAAGTAGTGACGCAACAATGTTACACTAAGGTAGTGACGCAACAATGTTACATAAAAGTAGTGACGCAACAATGTTACACAAAGGTAGTGACGCAACAATGTTACACCGAAGTATGACGCAACAATGTTACACAAAGGTAGTGACGCAACAATGTTACACCGAAGTATGACGCAACAATGTTACACCGAAGTATGACGCAACAATTTTACACTAAGGTAGTGACGCAACAATGTTACACTAAAGTAGTGACGCAAGAATGTTACACTAAGGTAGTGACGCAACAATGTTACACTAAAGTAGTGACGCAACAATGTTACACTAAAGTAGTGACGCACCAATGTTACACAAAGGTAGTGACGCAACAATGTTACACTAAAGTATGACGCAACAATGTTACACTGAAGTATGACGCAACAATGTTACACTGAAGTATGACGCAACAATGTTACACTGAAGTATGACGCAACAATGTTACACTGAAGTATGACGCAACAATGTTACACTGAAGTATGACGCAACAATTTTACACTGAAGTATGACGCAACAATGTTACACAAAAGTAGTGATGCAACAATGTTACACAAAGGTAGTGACGCAACAACGTTACACTAAAATAGTAACGCAACAATGTTACACTAAGGTAGTGATGCAACAATGTTACACTGAAGTAGTGACACAACAATGTTACACTAAGGTAGTGACGCAACAATGTTACACTAAAGTAGTGACGCAACAATGTTACACCAAGGTAGTGATGCAACAATGTTACACTAAGGTAGTGACGCAACAATGTTACACTAAAGCAGTGACGCAACAATGTTACACTAAAGTAGTGACGCAACAATGTTACACTGAAGTATGACGCAACAATGTTACACTAAAGTAGTGACGCAACAATGTTACACTAAAGTAGTAACGCAACAATATTATACTAAGGTATTGCCGCAACAATGTTACACTAAAGTAGTGACACAACAATGTTACACTAAGGTAGTGACGCAACAATGTTACACTAAGATAGTGACGCAACAATGTTACAGTAAAGTAGTGACGCAACAATGTTACACAAAGGTAGTGACGCAACAATGTTACAGTAAAGTAGTGACGCAACAATGTTACACTAAAGTAGTGATGCAACAATGTTACACTAAGGTAGTGACGCAACAATGTAACACTAAAGTATTGACGCAACAATGTTACACAAAGGTAGTGACGCAACAATGTTACACTAAGGTAGTGACACAACAAGGTTACAGTAAGGTAGTGACGCAACAATGTTACACTAAAGTAGTGACACAACAATGTTACACAAAGGTAGTGACGCAACAATGTTACACTAAGGTAACGACGCAACAATGTTATACTAAGGTAGTGACGCAACAAGGTTACAGTAAGGTAGTGACGCAATAATGTTACACTAAATTAGAGACGCAACAAAGTTACACTAAGGTAGCGACACAACAATGTTACACTAAGGTAGTGACACAACAAGGTTACAGTAAGGTAGTGACGCAACAATGTTACACTAAAGTAGTGACACAACAAGGTTACAGTAAGGTAGTGACGCAACAATGTTACACAAAGGTAGTGACACACCAATGTGTGGGATTGCTGCTCTGTGTGAACATACAAGAATTTTACACTAAGGTAGTGACACAACAGTGTGTGACTGTGTGAACAATTACAACAATATTACACTAAGGTAGTGACACAACATTGTGTGACTGTGTGAACATTACAACTATGTTACACTAAGATAGTGACTGTAACTGTGTGAACATTACAACAATGTTACACTAAGGTAGTGACACAACAGTGTGTGACTGTGTGAATATTACAACAATGTTACACTAAGGTAGTGACACAACAGTGTGTGACTGTGTGACCATTACAAGAATGTTATAATAAGGTAGTGACACAACAGTATGTGACTTTGTGTGAACATTACAAGAATGTTACACTATGGTAGTGACACAACAGTGTGTGACTGTGTGAACATTACAAGTTTGTTACACTAAGGTAGTGACACAACAGTGTGTGACTGTGTGAACATTACAAGTATGTTACACTAAGGTAGTGACATAACAGTGTGTGACTGTGTGAACAATTACAACAATGTTACACTAAGGTAGTGACACAACAGTGTGGGACTGTGTGAACATTACACCTATGTTACACTAAGGTAGTGACACAACAGTGTGTGACTGTGTGAACATTACAAGAATGTTACACTAAGGTAGTGACACAAGAGTGTGTAAGTTTGTGTGACCATTACAAGAATGTTACACTAACGTAGTGCCACAACAGTGTGTGACTGTGTGAACATTACAACTATGTTACACCAAGGTAGTTACACAACAATGTGTGACTGTGTGAACATTACAAGAATGTTACACTAAGGTAGTGACACAACAGTGTGTGAGTTGGTGTGACCATTACAATAATATTACACTAAGGTAGTGACACAACACTGTGTGAACATTACAAGAATGTTACACTGAGGGAGTGACACAACAGTGTGTGAACATTACAAGAATGTTACACTAAGGTAGTGACACAACAGTGTGTGAACATTACAAGAATGTTACACTAAGGTGGTGACACAACAGTGTGTGAACATTACAAGAATGTTACACTAAGGTAGTGACACAACAGTGTGTGAACATTACAAGAATGTTACACTAAGGTAGTGACACAACAGTGTGTGAACATCACAAGAATGTTACACTAAGGTAGTGACACAACAGTGTGTGCACATTACAAGAATGTTACACTAAGGTAGTGACACAACAGTGTGTGAACATCACAAGAATGTTACACTAAGGTAGTGACACAACAGTGTGTGCACATTACAATAATGTTACACTAAGGTAGTGACACAACATGGTGTGCACATTACAAGAATGTTACACTAAGGTAGTGACACAACAGTGTGTGAACATTACAAGAATGTTACACTAAGGTAGTGACACAACAGTGTGTGAACATTACAAGAATGTTACACCAAGGTAGTGACACAACCGTGTGTGAACATTACAAGAATGTTACACTAAGGTAGTGACACAACAGTGTGTGAACATTACAAGAATGTTACACTAAGGTAGTGACACAACAGTGTGTGAACATTACAATAATGTTACACTAAGGTAGTGACACAACAGTGTGTGAACATTACAAGAATGTTACATTAAGGTAGTGACACAACAGTGTGTGAATATTACAAGAATGTTACACTAAGGAAGTGACACAACAGTGTGTGAACATTACAAGAATGTTACACCAAGGTAGTGACACAACAGTGTGTGAACATTACAAGAATGTTACACTAAGGTAGTGACACAACAGTGTGTGAACATTACAAGAATGTTACACCAAGGTAGTGACACAACAGTGTGTGAACATTACAAGAATGTCACACTATGGTAGTGACACAACAGTGTGTGAACATTACAAGAATGTCACACTAAGGTAGTGACACAACAGTGTGTGAACATTACAATAATGTTACACCAAGGTAGTGACACAACAGTGTGTGAACATTACAATAATGTTACACTAAGGTAGTGACACAACAGTTTGTGAACATTACAAGAATGTTACACTAAGGTAGTGACACAACAGTTTGTGAACATTACAAGAATGTTACACTAAGGTAGTGACACAACAGTGTGTGAACATTACAAGAATGTCACACTATGGTAGTGACACAACAGTGTGTGAACATTACAAGAATGTTACACCAAGGTAGTGACACAACAGTTTGTGAACATTACAAGAATGTTACACTAAGGTAGTGACACAACAGTGTGTGAACATTACAAGAATGTTACACCAAGGTAGTGACACAACAGTGTGTGAACATTACAAGAATGTCACACTATGGTAGTGACACAACAGTGTGTGAACATTACAAGAATGTCACACTAAGGTAGTGACACAACAGTGTGTGAACATTACAATAATGTTACACCAAGGTAGTGACACAACAGTGTGTGAACATTACAAGAATGTTACACTAAGGTAGTGACACAACAGTGTGTGAACATTACAAGAATGTTACACTAAGGTAGTGACACAACAGTGTGTGCACATTACAAGAATGTGGATACTTCCTTCATGAACACAATAGAGGTGGAATAAGGGAGTTGTACCACAAAACGCAGTCTTAGAACTGTGTCCTTTGTCTTCATGCATAAAGATGTGGAGCAGAGACTTTGACAAAGTGCAGAGTGAGCATCTCCTCAGACAAGAAAACTGTGTCAGTGTCTCCTCTACTCCCCAAAAAACTGAATATCGAGTCATGTGCTCACCCGAGACTCTATTTACTGTAGAGCAGGGCCAATCATCTGCAGGCTCAGATCGACAGGAATGACATCATTCTGGCCCCCGAGTTAGTTGAAAACTTGAAAGACATATATTGTTGCAGAAACCACTCGAGCAGTGGTTCTCAAACTGTACAATTATGTGGTACACCTAAGAATCCTTTAATCAAAGTACACTGTTTTAATTTCCTAAACTCAAACTGTGTGTATTGTTAAAAAAAATGAAATATGCTTGTGAAATAAAACCTCTGCCTTGTTTTAATGCAGGGGTCACCAACCTTTTTGATAGAATATATAACAAATTGGACCAAGCTAACAAAGTGCAGATTGGATTTGAACCTATTTAAAACATCCATCCATCCATCCATTTTCTACCGCTTATTCCCTTTCGGGGTCGCGGGGGGCGCTGGCGCCTATCTCAGCTACAATCGGGCGGAAGGCAGGGTACACCCTGGACAAGTCGCCACCTCATCGCAGGGCCAACACAGATAGACAGACAACTTGATTTTTAATATAATAAAACAAAAGAACACTGACACAAAATGACAAAATAAAGCGCGTGCCTTCGGATGTCATCAAAATTTTAAAATTAATCTTAAGCAGGAAAGATTACAAATGATGTTCCATAAATTCTTTTTTTAATTTTTTCAAAAAGATTCAAATTAGCTTGTTTTTCTCTTCTTCTTTTTTTCGGTTGAATTTTAAAGAGTCGAAATTGAAGATAAAATATGTTTCAAAATATAATTTTCATTTTTTTGCAGATGATGTGGTCCTGATGGCTTCATCTGACCGGGATCTTCAGCTCTCGCTGGATCGGTTCGCAGCCGAGTGTGAAGCGACCGGAATCAGAATCAGCACCTCCAAGTCCGAGTCCATGGTTCTCGCCCGGAAAAGGGTGGAGTGCCATCTCCGGGTTGGGGAGGAGACCCTGCCCCAAGTGGAGGAGTTCAAGTACCTAGGAGTCTTGTTCACGAGTGAGGGAAGAGTGGATCGTGAGATCGACAGGCGGATCGGTGCGGCGTCTTCAGTAATGCGGACGTTGTACCGATCCGTTGTGGTGAAGAAGGAGCTGAGCCGGTAGGCAAAGCTCTCAATTTACCGGTCGATCTACGTTCCCATCCTCACCTATGGTCATGAGCTTTGGGTCATGACCGAAAGGATAAGATCACGGGTACAAGCGGCCGAAATGAGTTTCCTCCGCCGTGTGGCGGGGCTCTCCCTTAGAGATAGGGTGAGAAGCTCTGCCATCCGGGAGGAACTCAAAGTAAAGCCGCTGCTCCTCCACATCGAGAGGAGCCAGATGAGGTGGTTCGGGCATCTGGTCAGGATGCCACCCGAACGCCTCCCTAGGGAGGTGTTTAGGGCACGTCCAACCGGTAGGAGGCCACGGGGAAGACCCAGGACACGTTGGGAAGACTATGTCTCCCGGCTGGCCTGGGAACGACTCGGGATCCCCCGGGAAGAGCTAGACGAAGTGGCTGGGGAGAGGGAAGTCTGGGTTTCCCTGCTTAGGCTGTTGCCCCCGCGACCCGACCTCGGATAAGCGAAAGATGATGGATGGATGGATGGATTTTTTTGTGTTTTCTCCTCTTTTAAACCGTTCAATTAAGTGTTTTTTTCATCATTTATTCTCTACAAAAAACTTTCCGTAAAAGGAAAAAAAATGTACGACAGAATGACAGACAGAAATTCCCCTTTTTTTATGTATAAATTTATTTATTAACGGTAAATTGAGCAAATTGTCTAATTCTGGCAATTTATTTAAGTGTGTATCAAAATGGTAGCCCTTCGCATTAATCAGTACCCAAAAAGTAGCTCTTGCTTTCAAAAAGGTTGGTGACCCCTGGACTAGAGTGATGTCATAGAGAGGATTTGTTACTAGCTTTTTGTCATAAGGTCCTAAAAAGAAGAGAACTGGTAACTCTGACCAAATTTCAATGTCATCAAATGTCTACTTTACAAGTTCTCTCACAAAAATAATATGTCTCATAGTGAAGGGGAAAGTCTGCTCCCAAAATAAGTTTAATATATCTGCGGTAAGGACTAAAACGTAGTTGCTATTTATTTAGCATGGTTGTGAGGCACACAGTGGATGATGTGGTGGACCGTGTCTCCACTTGGACAATATGTACCTTCTAACGCAAACAAACAACTGTCTGCCTCTGGCTGTCTGGGGAGCAAAGGTAGCTTTGATCTCAAACTCAATCTCCAAGTACTGTACACCTCAGGGGTAAAAAGCAAGCCACTCAAACATGAAGTGCTGTATTACACAAATGTGCTCATGTGACTTAAGTAATTCACAAACAAGGATGGGGTGAGGGTCACCACTTTGTAAGCAAATTGTCGAACCAGTTTTGGAACAACATTTCTCAACGAGCTATTGCAAGGAATTTAGGGATTTTACCATCTACGGTCCGTAAAATCATCAAAAGGTTCAGAGCATCTGGAGAAATCACTGCACGTAAGCGATGATATTACGGACTTTTGACGCCTCAGGCGGTACTGCATCAAAAACCGACATCAGTGTGTAAAGGATATCACCACATGGTCTCAGGAACACTTCATTAAACCACTGTCAGTAACTGCAGTTGGTCGCTACATCTGTAAGTGCAAGTTAAAACTACTATGCAGAGCAAAATACCCAGAAACACCGCCAGCTTCGCTGAGCCCGAGCTCATCTAAGATGGACTGATGCAAAGTGGAAAAGTGTTCTGTGGTCTGACGAGTCCACATTTCAAATTATATTTGGAAACAGAGAACGTGGTGTCCTCCAGTACAAAGAAGAAAAATAACCATTCGGATTGTTGTAGGCGCAAAGTTCAAAAACCAGCATCTGTGATGGTATGGTGGTGCATTAGTGCCTAAGGCATGGGTAACTTACACATCTGTGAAGGCACCATTAATGCTGAAAGGTCCATACAGGTTTTGGAGCAACATATGTTGCCGTCCAAGCAACGTTATCATGGACGCCCCTGCTTATTTCAGCAAGATGTGTGTTACAACAGCGTAGCTTCGTAAAAAAATGGTAGTTTCCTGGCCCGCCTGCAATCCAGACCTGTCTCCCATGGAAAATGTGTGGCGCATTATGAAGCGTAAAATACGACAGCGGAGACCCCGGACTGTTGAACGACTGAAGCTCTACATAAAACAAGAATGGGAAAGAATTCCACTTTCAAAGCTTCAACATTTTCCTCAGTTCCCAAACCTTTATTGAGTGTTGCTAAAAAAAAAAGGTGATGTAACACAGTGGTGAACATGCCCTTTCCCAACTACTTTGGCACGTGTTGCAGCCATGAAACTCTAAGTTAATTATTATTTGCAAAAAAATTAAAGTTTATGAGTTTGAACATCAAATATGTTGTCTTTGTAGTGCATTCAATTGAATATGGGTTTATATTTACATTTAACACAATTTCCCAACTCATGTGGAAACGGGGTTTGTACATAAGTCCATGTGTCCACTTACACAAGTTATTAAGAGCGCCGGCTGTTGGCGTTCCGCTAAATATACGCAGAGCCTCTATATTTTTATAGGCAGAGCTTCAAAATTTTTATAGGCAGAGCTTCAAAATTTTTATAGGCAGAGCTTCTATATTTGTGGGACGCCACAACAACTGTGTTCAATTTAGCATCCGCTTGTGTTGGACAGGAAGTCATGCACAAACACAATGTCAATGATCTGATTTAATTTCAAAATAAAATACTCAGTTTTCAAAGAAGATGGTATTTTACACTTTGCAAAGGTCCGAAAGGGTGAAGATGGACATGAAGTCAACTTCCGGTAGAAAATGAAAGAATAATATACAGGCATGTCCTGGGCAGCTATATGGGGATATGGGGGCCTTTGACAATGCTGGCCAGGTGTGATGTCATTGTTGACAATGCTGGCCAGTGATGATCTCATTGTTGACAATGCTGGCCAGTGATGATGTCATTGTTGACAATGCTGGCCAGATATGATGTCATTGTTGACAATGCTGGCCAGGGATGATGTCATTGTTGACAATGCTGGCCAGGTATGATGTCATTGTTAACAATGCTGGCCAGGTGTGATGTCATTGTTTACAATGCTGGCCAGGGATGATGTCATTGTTGACAATGCTGGCCAAGGATGATGTCATTGTTGACAATGCTGGCCAGGTGTGATGTCATTGTTTACAATGCTGGCCAGGGATGATGTCATTGTTGACAATGCTGGCCAAGGATGATGTCATTGTTGACAATGCTGGCCAGGTGTAATGTCATTGTTTACAATGCTTGACAAGGATGATGTCATTTTTGACAATGCTGGCCAGGTATGATGTCATTGTTGACAATGCTGGCCAGGTATGATGTCATTGTTGACAATGCTGGCCAGGTATGATGTCATTGTTGACAATGCTGGCCAGGTGTGATGTCATTGTTGACAATGCTGGCCAAGGATGATGTCATTGTTGACAATGCTTGACAACAATGATTGACATGCTGGCCAGGGTTGATGTCATTGTTGACAATGCTGGCCAGGTATGATGTCATTGTTGACAATTCTGGCCAGGGATGATGTCATTGTTGACAATGCTGGCCATGGATGATGTCATTGTTGACAATGCTTGACAACGACGATTGACATGCTGGCCAGGGATGATGTCATTGTTGTCAATGCTGGCCAGGGATGATGTCATTGTTGACAATGCTGGCCAAGGATGATGTCATTGTTGACAATGCTGGCCAAGGATGATGTCATTGTTGACAATGCTGGCCAGGTGTGATGTCATTGTTGACAATGCTGGCCAGGTATGATCTCATTGTTGACAATGCTGGCCAGGGATGATGTCATTGTTGATAATGCTTGACAACGATGATTGACATGCTGGCCAGGGATGATGTCATTGTTGACAATGCTGGCCAGGGATGATGTCATTGTTGACATTGCTGGCCAGGGATGATGTCATTGTTGACAATGCTGACCAGGGATGATGTGATTGTTGACAATGCTGGCCAGGTATGATGTCATTGTTGACAATGCTGGCCAGGTATGATGTCATTGTTGACATGATGGCCAGGGATGATGTCATTGTTGACATGCTGGCTAGGTATGATGTCATTGTTGACAATGCTGGCCAGGGATGATGTCATTGTTGACATGATGGCCAGGGATGATGTCATTGTTGACATGCTGGCCAGGGATGATGTCATTGTTGCCACGAACAAGAATGTTGTCGTTCAGAATTTGTTATTAAAGAGTTGATTTGCTTCTGCTGCTCATTAAGAATAAACCGTTTTTGATTCGCTTTATTACAACGTCCCTTATCACCTTAATACATACTTTATTACAACTTAATACATGCTTTATTACAACTTCCCTTATCACCTTAAGACATGCTTTATTACAACTTAATACATGCTTTACTACAACTTCCCTTATCACCTTAATACATGCTTTATTACAACTTAATACATGCTTTATTACAACTTCCCTTATCACCTTAAGACATGCTTTATTACAACTTAATACATGCTTTATTACAACTTCCCTATCACCTTAATACATGCTTTATTACAACTTAATACATGCCAACTCTCGTAAAAGTCTGCACAAACTCGCTGCACGAGGGAGTCGCAACAGGTGCTGGGGATTGCTGGTGCTGTTACATGGCAGTGCTGTTACGAGGTGGTGCTGTTACCAGGTGGTGCTGTCATGTGGCGGTACTGTTACATGGATGTGCTGTTACGTGGTGGTGCTGTTACGTGGCTGCTGTTACATGGCGGTGCTGTTACCAGATGGTGCTGTCATGTGGCGGTGCTGTTACATGGTGGTGCTGTCATGTGGCAGTGCTGTTACATGGTGGTGTTGTTACATGGCAGTGCTGTTACGTGGCTGTACTGTTACGTGGCTGTACTGTTACATGGCTGTGCTGTTACGTGGCTGTGCTGTTACGTAGCTGTGCTGTTACGTGGTGGTGCTGTTACGTGACGATACTGTAGCGTGCCGTTTTGTTCAGCAGCTGTTCCGCATCCAATGGAAATCCAAGATGGATACATACGAGAAACAGTTTTTTTCCCCCAACTTTTTCCAAGTTCCATTTCAATATCATCTGTATCATCAGTATCATCAATATTATCAGTATCATCAGGTGTACGATGCCAAGTACACACCCCCATTTTTTGCTTTGACTTCCACCCAAAGCCACAGCTTAATGGAGTTGCATGGAGTGTAGTCATAGTACTCTATACTATAGGACAGAGAATACAGTATACAGTCATTATACTCTATAGCATAGAGTATAATGACTACACTCCCTTCTCTGTCTTATAGTATACACCAGGTGTCACCAACCTTTTTGAAACCAAGAGCTACTTCTTGGGTACTGATTAATGCGAAGGGCTACCAGTTTGATACACACTTGAATAAATTGCCAGAAATAGACAATTTGCTCAATTTACCTTTAACTCTATGTTATTATTAATAATTAATGATATTTATCTTTGTGGAAATACTGATCATCTTAATGATTTCTCACAATAAATATATACTTTTGATGACACGTTTTAAATATGTTAAAATCCAATCTGCACTTTGTTAGAATAAATAACAAATAGGACCAAGCTATATTTCTAACAAAGACAAATTATTATTTCTTCTAGATTTTCCAGAATAAAAAATTTAAAAGAAATTCAAAAGACTTTGAAATAAGATTTAAATTTGATTCCACAGATTTTCTAGATTTGCCGGAATAATTTGTTTTGAATTTTAATCATAATAAGTTTGAAGAAATATTTCACAAATATTCTGTGTTGAAAAAACAGAAGCTAAAATTAAGAATTCAATTAAAATCAATTTATTATTCTTTACAATGAAAAAAAAAGAAATTTTACTTGAACATTGATTTAAATTGTCAGGAAAGAAGAGGAAGGAGTTTAAAAGGTAAAAAGGTATATGTGTTTAAGGTTGTATTTTTTCTCTAAAATTGTCTTTCTGAAAGTTTTAAGAAGCAAAGTAAAAAAAATAAAAAATGAATTTATTTAAACAAGTGAAGACCAAGTCTTTAAAATATTTTCTTGGATTTTCAAATTCGATTTGAGTTTTGTCTCTCTTAGAATTAAAAATGTCGAACAAAGCGAGACCAGCTTGCTAGTAAATAAATAAAATTTAAAAAATAGAAGCAGCTCACTGGTAAGTGCTGCTATTTGAGCTATTTTTAGAACAGGCCAGCGGGCGACTCATCTGGTCCTTACGGGCGACCTGGTGCCCGCGGGCGCCGCGTTGGTGACCCCTGTTCTATAGTGTAGAGCAGGGGTGTCAAGCTCAAATACAGAGCGGGCCAAAATTTAAAACTGAACAAAGCCGTGGGCCAAAGTTGAACAAATGAACCTTTTAATAGAGACCCAAACAAGTTTTGCATTGAATATTGAACAAGCAAGGCTTATATATATAGTGAAATGCAAAATCGAGTTTCAAATAATATTAATAATAATTAATAAATATCAACGGCATATCAAATACAATTTAAATAAAGATTGAATGCCTCTTTTGTATTTTCAGCCCTCTGAGGCAAATATCAAAACAAACATTTTCCACAGGCTAATAATAAATTTGGAAATAAAAAACAATAATGAATGAATCAAACATTCAAGTCTTGAAGGAGCAATCATGGCTCTGTTTGCTACACTGATTCGCTTTAACACTGAATATGGAACAAGCAACGCTTATATAACTTAATAGTGCAAAATCAAAAACAAAACAAACGAAAAAACATCAATGGTATGTTAAATAAAATGTAAATAAAAAATGTAATGCCTCTTTTGTATTTGCAGCCTTCTGAGGTAAATATCAACATTAACTTTTTCCACAGGCTAAAAAATTTTAAAATAAAATAACAATGAAGTGGGCGGGGTTGAAGTGGGGGGAGGATAGAGGGGGGGGGGGTGTATTCTAGCATCCCGGAAGAGTTAGTGCTGCAAAGGGTTTTGGGTATTTTTTCTGTTCTGTTTATGTTGTGTTACGGTGCGGATGTGCTCCCAAAATGTGTTTGTCATTCTTGTTTGGTGTGGGTTCACAGTGTGGCGCATATTTGCAACACTGTTGAAGTTGTTTATACGGCCACCCTCAGTGTGACCTGTATGGCTGTTGACCAAGTATGCATTGCATTCACTTGTGTGTGTGTGTGTGTGTGTGTGTGTGTGCAAGCCACTTACATTATGTGAGTTGGCCGACACGCTGTTAGTATGTAGGAAAAGCGGATGTGACGACAGGTTGTAGAGAAGGCTAAAGGCAGTGACTTTAAGGCACGCCCCCAGTGTTGTTGTCCGGGTGGAAATCGGGAGAATGGTTGCCCTGGGAGATTTTTGGGAGAGGCACTGAACTTCGGGAGTCTACCGGGAAAATCATGAGGGTTGGCAAGTATGAGTATTAGCGGTGAATGCAGTGTTACAGCAGCACCGCCGCTGTATAATACCGGCGGGCCAGCTCTAATGTTAATTTAGTATTGCCTCAAGGGCCAAATGAAATTACATGGCGGGCCAAATTTGGCCCGCGGGCCAGAGTTTGACACCCATGGTATAGAGTATAATGACTACACTCTCTTCTCTGGCCTATAGTATAGAGTCTATACTGTAGGACAGAGAAGAGAGTGTAGTCATCATAGTGTAAATGTAGCTGAGACAGGGAGTGTTTTCTGGTCTTTGGCCTATATAATGTAATCATGCTGATGGAATAATAACACTAACATTCCTGATGGTACTGTGTATTTCTACACATACTGGTCTGTGTCGTACATAAGTACTGTGTATTTCTCCACATACTGGTCTGTGTCATACATAAGTACTATGTATTTCTACATATACTGGTCTGTGTCGTACATAAGTACTGTGTATTTCTACACATAATGGTCTGTGTCGTACATAAGTACAGTGTATTTCTACACATACTGGTCTGTGTCGTACATAAGTACTGTGTATATCTACACATACTGGTCTGTGTCGTACATAAGTACAGTGTATTTCTCCACATACTGGTCTGTGTCCTACATAAGTACAGTGTATTTCTCCACATACTGGTCTGTCTTGTACATAAGTACTGTGTAATTCTACACATACTGGTCTGTGTCGTACATAAGTACTGTGTATTTCTCCACATACTGGTCTGTGTCGTACATAAATAATGTGTATTTCTACACATACTGGTCTGTGTCGTACATAAGTACTGTGTATTTCTCCACATACTGGTCTGTGTCGTACATAAGTACTGTGTATTTCTACACATACTGGTCTGTGTCGTACATAAGTACTGTGTATTTCTACACATACTGGTCTGTGTCGTACATAAGTACTGTGTATTTCTCCACATACTGGTCTGTGTCGTACATAAGTACTGTGTATTTCTACACATACTGGTCTGTGTCGTACATAAGTACTGTGTATTTCTCCACATACTGGTCTGTGTCGTACATAAATAATGTGTATTTCTACACATACTGGTCTGTGTCGTACATAAGTACTGTGTATTTCTCCACATACTGGTCTGTGTCGTACATAAGTACTGTGTATTTCTACACATACTGGTCTGTGTCGTACATAAGTACTGTGTATTTCTACACATACTGGTCTGTGTCGTACATAAGTACTGTGTATTTCTACACATACTGGTCTGTGTCGTACATAAGTACAGTGTATTTCTCCACATACTGGTCTGTGTCATACATAAGTACTGTGTATTTCTACATATACTGGTCTGTGTCGTACATAAGTACTGTGTATTTCTCCACATACTGGTCTGTGTCCTACATAAGTACTGTGTATTTCTCCACATACTGGTCTGTGTGGTACATAAGTACTGTGTATTTCTCCACATACTGGTCTGTGTCGTACATAAGTACTGTGTATTTCTACACATACTGGTCTGTGTCGTACATAAGTACTGTGTATTTCTACACATACTGGTCTGTGTCGTACATAAGTAAAGTGTATTTCTCCACATACTGGTCTGTGTCGTACATAAGTACTGTGTATTTCTACACATTCTGGTCTGTGTCGTACATAAGTACTGTGTATTTCTACACATACTGGTCTGTGTCGTACATAAGTACTGTGTATTTCTACACATACTGGTCTGTGTCATAGTTGGAACCGGTTGTACATGTGAGCTGTTGACATGGTTAAAACAGCTGTTGTAATACATGACAGTCCCATGAGAAAACGTCTTGAAGAGAAATCCTGTCCTTCAATTTGAGGCCTCTGATCATTCCTTAAATGGAGGAGGACACTGTTAATAGTATGAATTAACTGGGCTTTTAAAACACTTTTCTTGAAACCCAAGGCACTTTCCACGTAGAAACCATTATTCACTCATGACAGTTTCCTATCATGTAAACTGTGGGTATTCCATTGAGACGTCAAAAGAAGACGTATTTAAGGACTTGACTTACTGTGGGAGGGACAAACTTCTTTAAACATAAGCAAACAACTCCAGAAAGTGTAGAACTAGCCCTGAAGCTAGCACAGAAGTTTTTGTGGAAACACAACAGGTGTGTCATGCCATTTTGAAAAGAAACTATTGCATTACTACAAAGAATAAAAAGAGGGCTATGCCGAACTCTGGCGACTTTAGTCAAATATTGTAACGAGCTATACATACCCATCCAAAGCTATAAATACCGAGCTATAAATACCCATCCAAATAGCAAAGGGACAATGCAGGGTCAAGCTCAGCTGTCAATAATGCAAGGCAACATGAGGAGAGGATATAAATACTTGAAATATCGGTCATTACTGGCAATCCTGCACCACAGATTCTATTCGCAACATTTAAGAGAGTTACTGTCGTCGTCAAGCATTTTTTTGTAAAGTTGTAGCTTGAGGTGAAAGACAAAAGACTTGGTAAGGAAGCACATTCCATTGAGATCACATGAGCTAGCTTTCACCCCCTAGGTAAGGCAGCAGGCTGCTACTTTTCAGCCAATACAAACCCCGTTTCCATATGAGTTGGGAAATTGTGTTAGATGTAAATATAAACGGAATACAATGATTTGCAAATCCTTTTCAACCCATATTCAGTTGAATGTGCTACAAAGACAACATATTTGATGTTCAAACTCATAAACTTTATTTTTTTTGCAAATATTAATTAACTTAGAATTTCATGGCTGCAACACGTGCCAAAGTAGTTGGGAAAGGGCATGTTCACCACTGTGTTACATCACCTTTTCTTTTAACAACACTCAATCAACGTTTGGGAACTGAGGAAACTAATTGTTGAAGCTTTGAAAGTGGAATTCTTTTCCATTCTTGTTTTATGTACAGCTTCAGTCGTTCAACAGTCCGAGGTCTCTGCTGTCGTATTTTACGCTTCATAATGCGCCACACATTTTCGAGGGGAGATAGGTCTGGACTGCAGGCAGGCCAGTAAAGTACCCGCACTCTTTTACTACGAAGCCATGCTGTTGTAAAACCTGGCTTGGCATTCTCTTGCTGAAATAAACAGGGGCGTCCAAGATATTGTTGCTTGGATAACAACATATGTTGCTCCAAAACCTGTATGGACCTTTCAGCATTAATGTTTCAGCATTAATGAAGAGGGGAGACAGGTCTGGACTGCAGGCGGGCCAGGAAAGTACCCGCACACTTTTACTACGAAGCCACGCTGTTGTAAAACCTGGCTTGGCATTCTCTTGCTGAAATAAACAGGGGCGTCCAAGATATTGTTGCTTGGATGACAACATATGTTGCTCCAAAACCTGTATGGACCTTTCAGCATTAATGGTGCCTTCACAGATACGTAAGTTACCCATGCCTTGGGCGCTAATACACCCCCATACCATCGCAGATGCTGGCTTTCGAACTTTGCGCCTATACACCACGTCCACAGTTTCCAAATATAATTTGAAATGTGGACTCGTCAGACCACAGAACACTTTTCCACTTTGCATCAGTCCATCTTAGATGAGTTCGGGCCCAGCGAAGCCGCCAGTGTTTCTGGGTATTGTTGATAAATGGGTTTCGCTTTGCATTGTAGAGTTTTAACTTGAACTTACAGATGTAGCGACCAACTGTAGTTACTGACAGTGGTTTTATGAAGTGTTCCTGAGCCCATGTGGTGATATCCTTTACACACTGATGTCGGTTTTTGATGCAGTACCACCTGAGGGTTCAAAGGTCCAGAATATCATCGCTTACATGCAGTGATTTCTCCAGATTCTCTGAACCTTTTGATGATTTTACGAACCGTAAGGGGGTAAAATCCCTAAATTCCTTGCAATAGCTCGTTGAGAAATGTTGTTTTAAAACTGTTTGACGATTTGCTTACAAAGTGGTGACCCTCGCCTCATCCTTGTTTGTGAATTACTTAGCATTTCATGGAAGCTGCTTTTATACCCAATCATGGCACCCACCTGTTCCCAATTAGCCTGCACACCTGTGGGATGTTCCAAATAAGTGTTTGATGAGCATTCCAACTTTATCAGAATTTCTTGCCACCTTTCCCAACTTCTTTTTCATGTGTTGCTGGCATCAAATTGTAAAGTTAATGATTATTTGAATAAAAAAAAAATGTTTATCAGTTTGAACATCAAATATGTTGTCTTTGTAGCACATTCAACTGAATATGGGTTGAAAATGATTCGCAAATCATTGTATTCTGTTTATATTTACATCTGACACAATTTCCCAACTCATATGGCAACGGGGTTTGTATAAAAAAAAATATAGTTATTATTGTTTTTTGAAGTAACTTGTTTTTATCAAAGGAAGAATCATAGGTAACAGTTATGGTATTTTAATCAGGATATTTCAAAAATATATACACACTATCGGTGGGAATTCTTCAGAAACAATTACACTAACGTTATTTGGCCGATGAGAAACACTTGATGAGGTGGTGCCATACAACATACGCATTGGCAATGATATCATCAGTTCTAAAAAACACCAATGCACAAAAATGAATGCCAAATTGTGCCCACGAACTACGTTACAACACGCTTAGGCAATTATGTTAATATGTCTTGCAAGCAAACTGCTCACAACTCTGAATCGGCTGTCACCAGTCTCGTAAAAGAGTCGTTCAAAAGACTCCACTCGTTAGTGAACGTCACATCTCTACGCCTCAGTTTGATTTGACACATTTATATTCACATTCATTCACTTCATTTTGGACATATTATGTTCATTGTATGATTTGACTTCTCCCAAGTAATAGGAATTACAGAACAAATTAGACAAGGTTCATTTAACATATGTCTATTTATTTAACATTTTTGCCGTCCTTCCAGTGATGTCGTGCAAAGTACTTGTGTTGAGTCATTCAATAATGCAAAAAAGGGTGAATGTGGAGCTAGGAGTGACAGGTTGAATAGTACAACCCTCAGGCATCAGATGTCATACCAGAAAACTGACATTGTCTTTGACTGACTATGAAGTACGGTGGGGCAAAAAAGTATTTAGTCAGCCAGCGATTGTGCAAGTTCTCCCACTTAAAATGATGACAGAGGTCTGTAACTTTCATCATAGGTACACTTCAATTGTGAGAGACAGAATGTGAAGAAAAAAATCCAGGAATTCACATTGTAGGAATTTTAAATAATTTATTTGTAAATTATGGTGGAAAATAAGTATTTGGTCACTTCAAACAAGGAAGATCTCTGGCTCTCACAGACCTGTAACTTCTTCTTTAAGAAGCTCTTCTGTCCTCCACTCGTTACCTGTATTAATGGAACCTGTTTGAACTCGTTATCTGTATAAAAGACACCTGTCCACAGCCTCAAACAGTCAGACTCCAAACTCCACAATGGCCAAGACCAAAGAGCTGTCGAAGGACACCAGGAAAAGAATTGTAGACCTGCACCAGACTGGGAAGAGTGAATCTACAATAGGCAAGCAGCTTGGTGTGAAAAAAATCAACTGTGGGAGCAATTATCAGAAAATGGAAGACATACAAGACCACTGATAATCTCCCTTGATCTGGGGCTCCACGCAAGATCTCATCCCGTGGGGTCAAAATGATCGTGAAAACGGTGAGCAAAAATCCCAGAACCACACAGGGGGACCTGGTGAATGACCTGCAGAGAGCTGGGACCAAAGTAACAAAGGTTACCATCAGTAACACACTACGCCGACAGGGAATCAAATCCTGCAGTGCCAGATGTGTCCCCCTGCTTAAGCCAGGCCCATCTGGAGTTTGCCAGAGAGCACATGGATGATACAGCAGAGGATTGGGAGAATGTCATGTGGTCAGATGAAACCAAAATAGAACTTTTTGGTATAAACTCAACTCGTTGTGTTTGGAGGAAGAAGAATACTGAGTTGCATCCCAAGAACACCACACCTACTGTGAAGCATGGGGGTGGAAACATCATAATTTGGGGCTGTTTTTCCACTAAGGGGACAGGACGATTGATCCGTGTTAAGGAAAGAATGAATGGGGCCATGTATCGTGAGATTTTGAGCCAAAACCTCCTTCCATCAGATGAAACGTGGCTGGGTCTTCCAGCATGACAATGATCCCAGACACACCGCCCGGGTAACGAAGGGGTGGCTCCGTAAGAAGCATTTGAAAGTCCTGGAGTGGCCAAGCCAGTCTTCAGACCTCAACCCCATAGAAAATCTGTGGAGGGAGTTGAAAGTCCGTGTTGCTCGGTGACAGCCCCAAAACATCAATTCTCTCGAGAAGATCTGCATGGAGGAATGGGCCAAAATACCAGCTACTATGTGTGCAAACCTGGTAAAGACCTATAGTAATCGTTTGACCTCTGTTATTGCACACAAAGGTTATATTAAAAAGTATTGAGTTGAATTTTTGTTATTGACCAAATACTTATTTTCCACCATAATTTACAAATAAATTCTTTAAAATTCCTAAAATGTGAATTCATGGATTTTTTTTTCACATTCTGTCTCTCACAGTTGAAGTGTACCTATGATGAAAATTACAGACCTCTGTCATCATTTTAAGTGGGAGAACTTGCACAATCGATGGCTGACTAAATACTTTTTTCTCCACTGTAGTAGTATGCAACATAGTGATGTACAACATAGTGATACACAACATAGTGATATACAACATAGTAATATGCAACATAGTGATGTACTGTACAACATGGTGATATGCAACATAGTGATATACAACAAAGTGATATACAACATAGTGATGTACAACATAGTGATATACAACATAGTAATATGCAACATAGTGATGCACAACATAGTGATGTACAACATAGTGATATACAACATAGTAATATGCAACATGGGACGGCGTGGCGCAGTGGAAGAGTGGCCGTGCGCAACCTGAGGGTCCCTGGTTCAAATCCCACCTAGTACCAACTTGGTCACGTCCGTTGTGTCCTGAGCAAAACACTTCACCCTTGCTCCTGATGGGTGCTGGTTAGCGCCTTGTATGGCAGCTCCCTCCATCAGTGTGTGAATGTGTGTGTGAATGGGTAAATGTGGAAGTAATGTCAAAGCGCTTTGAGTACCTTGAAGGTAGAAAAGCGCTATACAAGTACAACCCATTTATTTAACATAGTGATGTACTGTACAACATGGTGATATGCAACATAGTGATATACAACATAGTGATATACAACATAGTGATGCACAACATAGTGATGTACAACATAGTGATATGCAACATAGTGATGTAAAACATAGTGATGTACAACATAGTAATAGGCAACATAGTGATGTACAACATAGTGATGTACAACATAGTGATATGCAACATAGTGATGTGAAGTGAAGTGATGTGAATTACATTTATATAGCGCTTTTCACTAGTGACTCAAAGCGCTTTACATAGTGAAACCCAATATCTAAGTTACATTCAAACCAGTGTGGGTGGTACTGGAAGCACGTGGGTAAAGTGTCTTGCCCAAGGACACAACAACAGTGACTAGGATGGCGGAAGCGGGAATCGAACCCTCAAGTTGCTGGCACGGTCACTCTACCAATCGAGTTATGCCGCCACATATACTGTTGTATATCACTATGTACTACATAGTGCTATGCAACATAGTGATGTACAACACAGTGATGTACAACATAGTGATATGCAACATAGTGATGTAAAACATAGTGATGTACAACATAGTGATATGCAACATAGTGATACACAACATAGCGATACACAACATAGCGATGTACAACATAGCGATGTACAACATAGCGATGTACAACATAGTGATATGCAACATAGTGATATGCAACATAGTGATATGCAGTGATATGCAACATAGTGATCTACAACATAGTGATATACAACATAGTGATATGCAACATAGTGATGTACAACATAGTGATGTACAACATAGTGATATACAACATAGTGATAGACAACATAGTGATATGCAACATAGTGATGTACAACATAGTGATATGCAACGTAGTGATGTACAACATAGTGATGTGCAACATAGTGATGTACAACATAGTGATATACAACATAGTGATATACAACATAGTGATATACAAAATAGTGATGTACAACATAGTGATATACAACATAGTGATGTACAACATAGTGATGTACAACATAGTGATATGGAACATAGTGATGTACAACATAGTGATATGCAACATAGTGATGTGCAACATACTGATGTACAAAATAGTGATATGCAACATAGTGATATACAACATAGTGATATCCAACATAGTGATATGCAACATAGTGATGTACAACATAGTTATATGCAACATAGTGATGTAAAACATAGTGATATACAACATAGTGATATACAACATAGTGATATGCAACATGGTGATATGCAACATGGTGATATGCAACATAATGATATACAACATGGTGATGTACAATATAGTGGTATACAACATAGTAATATGCAACATAGTGATGTACAACATAGTGATACGCAACATAGTGATATGCAACATAGTTATATGCAACATAGTGATGTAAAACATAGTGATGTGCAACATAGTGATATGCAACATAGTGATGTACAACATAGTGATATGCAACATAGTGATGTACAACATAGTGATATGCAACATAGTGATGTACAACATAGTGATATGCAACATAGTGATATACAACATAGTGATATGCAACATAGTGATGTACAACATAGTTATATGCAACATAGTGATGTACAACATAGTGCTATACAACATAGTGATGTACAATATAGTGATATACAACATAGTGATATACAACATAGTGATATACAACATAGTGATGTACAACATAGTGATATGGAACATAGTGATGTACAACATAGTGATATACAACATAGTGATATGCAACATAGTGATGTACAACATAGTGATATGCAACATAATGATGTACAACATAGTGATGTACAACATAGTGATACACAACATAGTGATATGCAACATAGTGATGTACAACATAGTGATACGCAACATAGTGATATACAACATAGTAATATGCAACATAGTAATGTACTGTACAACATGGTGATATGCAACATAGTGATATACAACATAGTGATGTACAACATAGTGATATACAACATAGTAATATGCAACATAGTGATATGCAACATAGTGATGCAAAACATAGTGATGTACAACATAGTGGTATGCAACATAGTGATGTACAACGTAGTGATATGCAACATAGTGATGTACAACATAGTGATATGCAACATAGTGATGTACAACATAGTGATATGCAACATAGTGATGTACAACATAGTGATATGCAACATAGTGATATGCAACATAGTGATGTACAACATAGTGATATAAAACATAGTGATATAAAACATAGTGATGTACAACATAGTGATACAAAACATAGTAATATGAGACATACTGATGTACAACATAGTGATATGCAACATGGTGATGTACAACATAGTGATATGCAACATAGTGATATACAACATAGTGATATAAAACATAGTAATATGAGACATAGTGATGTACAACATAGTGATATAAAACATAGTAATATGAGACATAGTGATGTACAACATAGTGATATGCAACATAGTTATATTAGACATAGTGATGTACAACATAGTGATATGCAACATAGTGATGTACAACATAGTGATATGCAACATAGTGATATACAACATAGTGATATACAACATAGTGATATGCAACATAGTGATGTACAACATAGTGATATGCAACATAGTGATGTACAACATAGTGATATACAACATAGTGATGTACAACATAGTGATATGCAACACAGTGATATGCAACATAGTGATGTAAAACATAGTGATGTACAACATAGTGATATAAAACATAGTAATATGAGACATAGTGATGTACAACATAGTGATATAAAACATAGTAATATGAGACATAGTGATGTACAACATAGTGATATGCAACATAGTGATGTACAACATAGTGATATGCAACATAGTGATATACAACATAGTGATATACAACATAGTGATATGCAACATAGTGATGTACAACATAGTGATATGCAACATAGTGATATGCAACATAGTGATGTACAACATAGTGATATACAACATAGTGATGTACAACATAGTGATATACAACATAGTGATGTACACCATAGTGATATGGAACATAGTGATGTGCAACATAGTGATGTACAACATAGTGATATACAACATAGTGATGTACAACATTGTGATATACAACATAGTAATATGCAACATAGTGATGTACAACATAGTGATATACAACATAGTGATACGCAACATAGTAATGTACAATATAGTGATATACAACATAATAATATGCAACATAGTGATGTACAACATAGTGATATACAACATAGTAATATGCAACATTGTGATGTACAACATAGTGATATACAACATAGTGACACGCAACAGTAATGTACAACATAGTGATATACAACATACTAATATGCAACATAGTGATATACAACATAGTGATATACAACATAGTGATATACAACATAGTGATATGCAACATAGTGATACGCAACATAGTGATACACAACATAGTGATGTACAACATAGTGATGTACAACATAGAGATATGCAACATAGTGATATACAACATAGTGATGTACAACACCGTGATATGCAACATAGTGATATGCAACATAGTGATGTACAACATAGTGATATACAACATAGTGATGTACAACATTGTGATATACAACATAGTAATATGCAACATAGTGATGTACAACATAGTGATATACAACATAGTAATATGCAACATAGTGATGTACAACATAGTGATAAACAACATAGTGATATACAACATCGTGATATGCAACATAGTGATGTACAACATAGTGATATGGAACATAGTGATGTACAACATAGTGATATGCAACATAGTGATATACAACATAGTGATATCCAACATAGTGATATGCAACAGAGTGATGTTCAACATAGTGATATGCAACATAGTGATGTACAACATAGTTATATGCAACATTATGATGTACAACATAGTGATATACAAGATAGTGATATGCAACATAGTGATGTACAACATAGTGATATACAACAGAGTGATATGCAACATAGAGATGTACAACAGTGATATTCAACATAGTGGTGTAAAACATAGTGATATACAACAGTGATGTGCAACATAGTGATGTACAACATAGTGATATTCAACATCGTGATGTACAACATAGGGATGTACAACATAGTGATATGCAATATAGTGATGTACAACATAGTGATATACAACATAGTGATATACAACATAGCAATATGCAACATAGTGATATGCAACATAGTGATGTACAACATAGTGATATACAACGTAGTGATGTACAACATAGTGATATACAACATAGTGATGTACAACATAGTGATATTCAACATAGTGATGTACAACATAGTGATATACATCATAGTAATATGCAACATTGGGATGTACAACATAGTGATATGCAATATAGTGATGTACAACATAGTGATGTACAACATAGTGATATACAACATAGTGATATGCAACATAGTGATATGCAACATAGTGATGTACAACATAGTGATGTACAACATAGTGATATGCAACATAGTGATGTTAAACAGCGATATACAACATAGCGATATGCAACATAGTGATATACAACATAGTGATGTACAACATAGTGATGTACAACATAGTGATATACAACATAGTGATGTACAACATAGTGATATACAACATAGTCATATGCAACATAGTGATGTACAACATAGTGATACGCAACATAGTAATGTACAACATAGTGATGTACAACATGGTGATATACAACATACTAATATGCAACATAGTGATGTACAACATAGTGATATACAACATAGTGATGTACAACATAGTGATATACAACATAGTGATGTACAACATAGTGATATACAAGATAGTAATATGCAACATAGTGATGTGCAACATAGTGATATACAAAATAGTGATACGCAACATAGTAATGTACAACATAGTGATATACAACATAGTGATGTACAACATGGTGATATACAACATACTAATATGCAACATAGTGATGTACCACACAGTGATATACAACATAGTGATATGCAGCATAGTGATGTACAACATAGTGATATACAACATAGCAATATGCAACATAGTGATGTACAACAGTGATATACAACATAGAGATATACATCATAGTAATATGCAACATTGGGATGTACAACATAGTGATATGCAATATAGTGATGTACAACATAGTGATATACAACATAGTGATATACAACATAGTGATATGCAACATAGTGATGTACAACATAGTGATGTACAACATAGTGATATGCAACATAGTGATGTTAAACATAGTGATATACAACATAGCGATATGCAACATAGTGATATACAACATAGTGATGTACAACATAGTGATATACAACATAGTGATGTACAACATAGTGATATACAACATAGTAATATGCAACATAGTGATGTACAACATAGTGATATGCAACATAGTAATGTACAACATAGTGATGTACAACATGGTGATATACAACATACTGATATGCAACATAGTGATGTACAACATAGTGATGTACAACATAGTGATATACAACATAGTGATGTACAACATAGTGATATACAAGATAGTAATATGCAACATAGTGATGTACAACATAGTGATATACAAAATAGTGATACGCAACATAGTAATGTACAACATAGTGATATACAACATAGTGATGTACAACATGGTGATATACAACATACTAATATGCAACATAGTGATGTACCACACAGTGATACACAACATAGTGATATGCAGCATAGTGATGTACAACATAGTGATATACAACATAGCAATATGCAACATAGTGATGTACAACAGTGATATACAACATAGTGATATACAACATAGTGAGATACAACATAGTGATATGCAACATAGTGATGTACAACATAGTGATATACAACATAGTGATGTACAACATAGTTATATACAAGATAGTAATATGCAACATAGTGATGTACAACATAGTGATATACAACATAGTGATACGCAACATAGTAATGTACAACATAGTGATATACAACATAGTGATGTACAACATGGTGATATACAACATACTAATATGCAACATAGTGATGCACAACATAGTGATATACAACATAGTGATATGCAGCATAGTGATGTACAACATAGTGATATACAACATAGCAATATGCAACATAGTGATGTACAACAGTGATATACAACACAGTGATGTACAACATAGTGATATACAACATAGTGATGTACAACATAGTGATATGCAACATAGTGATGTACAACATAGTGATATACAACATAGTGATATGCAACATAGTGATATACAACATAGTGATATGCAACATAGGGATGTACAACATAGTGATGTACAACAATGAGCTAGATTTCAGAGTACAGTAATGACCACATGTGATAAGTGTCCCTCTAGAGCAGGGGTGCCCATTACGTCGATCACGAGCTACCAGTCGACCGTGGGGGGTGTGTCAGTCGATCTCGAGCCAGGCTTTTAAAAAAAATAGACCTAAAAATTAGTGATCATCAATCTTCACCAAGACGTCACTTAAATTACATTCACGGTACCGGAGGGTCTTGTGAGATGACGCTGGCTGCTGCAAGATCATTATTATGAAAATATGACCGAGAGGAATGCGAGAAACACTTATTATTTCAACAGACTCTCGCGCCGTACCTTCCGTCAAAACTCTAAAGGCCGACTGCACATTTCCTATCTTCACAATAAAAGCCCTGCTTCATGCTGCCTGCGCTAACTAAATACAGAGTCTCGTAAAACTGGCGTGCACAAGCGATCCCTCAGAAAGCTGGCGTGCACATCACTTGTGCACGCCAGCTTTCCGAGACTCTTATTTTGTTAGCGCAGGCAGCATGAAGCAGGGCTTTTATTGTGAAGATAGGAAATGTGCAGTCGGCCTTTAGAGTTTTGACGGAAGGGACGGCGCGAAAGTCTGTTGAAATAAAAAGTGTTTCTCGCCTTCCTCTCTGCCATTTTTTCATAATGATGAACTGGCAGCAGCCAGCGTCATCTCACAAGACCCTCGGGTGCCGTGAATGTCAATCAAGCAAGCTACGGAATTTGCCCCCAATGTTTTTTTTGTAAAGTGTATGGAAGCTGGATGAATTACATACCAAAAACCGGCGTTATCATCATTACTGTCTGATTCCAATCAATGCAAGTCATCAGAATCAGGTAATACACCAACTTATATTCTTGTCTTTGTGAAAGAAAGACATCTATATGTGTTACACATGCTTGTATTATCATTAAACACATTTAACTTGTTTACAAAAATGTCTCTTTCATAAATATATAAATATAAATGATATATATAAATGAGGTAGATCCCCTCGAGTTGGTCAATTGAAAAGTAGCTCGCCTGCATAAAAAGTGTGGCCACCCCTGCTCTAGAGTCTAACAGCAAACGGTTGTTATTTGAAGTTGGATGATGTATAATGAGTTGAAATGTGACTTAGAAGTGTGCTCACATGTCAATTCCTTCAAGCGGGATCTAAGGGTGTAGTAAAAAAAAAAAAGGTATGTGAATAAAAGGTATTTTCTCATGAGCCCTCCCTACTGAGTATCAAAGCACCCTCTTGTTTGTTTTCCATGGCTATGTTGTGTTTGACAGCACAGCTGAGGACACACCTGGGGCTTGTGTCTATGCAATCATTGATCAGCTATGATCAAGACCACCCAACTATTGTCAACAATAGCCCCTACAACTTACTGAAACCCACTACTACCGACCACGCAGTCTGATAGTTTATATATCAATGATGAAATATTAACGTTGCAACACATGCCAATACGGGTAAGTTTACTAAATTGCAATTTTTAAATTTCGCGCCGAACTATCCTGCTCCCTGCGCGTGACGTCACGTATTGTAGAGGACATTTAGTTCCAGCATCGTTCCCAGCTATAAGTCGTCTGTTTTCATCGCAAAATTCCACAGTATTCTCGACTTCTGTGTTGCTGAATCCTTTGCAATTTGTTCAATGAATAATGGAGACATCAAAGACGAAAGCTGTAGGTGGGCAGCGGTGTATCGCGGCCGCCTTTAGCAACACAAACAAAGCCGGTGTTTCATCGTTTACATTCCCGAAAGATGAAGGTGGAGCTTTACTATGGAACAGAGCGGCGGTTGGATTGGACCACACACACAAAGTACAGTGTATTATGCAGCGATCATTTCGAAAGATCCTGTTTTGAAGAGGGTCCCTTGCGAAGGGCAGAGATGGGCATCGCCACCACCCGTCGACTGGTGCTGAAGAAAGGTGCGGGGCCGACGTTCAGGTTGTACAGGTACGACCATATAATCTCACTAAAACACTAGTAACACAATAAGCAGATAAGGGATTTTCCAGAATTATCCTAGTAAATTTGTCTAATAACATCTGAATCGCTCTGTGAAGACTGTGTGGCATGACGATGCCGGATTTGCTCCTCTGTGGATGCGTCGGCAAGAACACAGCAAAAGGTAGTGAAGTGAATTATATTTATATAGCGCTTTTTCTCTAGTGACTCAAAGCGCTTTACATAGTGAAACCCAATATCTAAGTTACATTCAAACCAGTGTGGGTGGCACTGGAAGCAGGTGGGTAAAGTGTCTTGCCCAAGGACACAACGGCAGTGACTAGGTTGGCAGAAGCGGGAATCGAACCTGCAACCCTCAAGTTGCTGGCACGGCCACTCTACCAACCGAGCTAAACCGAGCTAAACCGGTTGGTAGAGTTTTCCTTAGAAATAAAGGATTTATTAAAGTAATAAAACAGGCTAGAAACAAAACACTGGTGCTAAACAGAAAAGCCAAACACAAGGCGCTAGCATAGATGCTAGGAAAACAAACGGGAACACAAATACTAGGCACGGAGGCACGAAAAGAGAACTTAAAAAATTTAGCATGAGAGCTAAGAATAAACAAAGGCGCAGGGTGTAAGCTAGCGAAAATATCCATATAAAGCCGTCGTCACTGTTGCACAAAGGCAAATTAGGATCCCAGCCATCCATCCATCCATCCATTTACTACTGCTTATTCCCTGATCCCAGCCAGAACAACGAAAAGGGGCGAGCTTAAATAAGGTAGCAATCAATAGTAACAGGTGTGCGGGAACCAATAGTAGCAGGTGGAACTAATAAACAACCATGGTGACGAAGCAAACAAGACATAAAGACGTCAAACAGCAGAGTGATACCAAAATGGAACAAAAGCAACAATATGGTGATGATCCGACCATCGGATCACAACAGTCTAGTTTTTGGGTTTTTTTTTCCAGTCCTTCACTCTCACTTTCCTCATCCACAAATCTTTCATCCTCGCTCAAATTAATGGGGAAATTGTTGCTTTCTCGGTCCGAATAGCTCTCGTTGGTGGTGGCCATGATTGTAAACAATGTTCAGATGTGAGGAGCTGCACAACCCGTGACGTCACACACACATCGTCTGCTACTTCCGGTACAGGCAAGGCTTTTTTATTAGCGACCAAAAGTTGCGAACTTTATCGTCGATGTTCTCTACTAAATCCTTTCAGCAAAAATATGGCAATATGGCGAAATGATCAAGTATGACACATAGAATGGACCTGCTATCCCCGTTTAAAGGCCTACTGAAAGCCACTACTACCGACCACTCAGTCTGATAGTTTATATATCAATGATGAAATATTAACATTGCAACACATGCCAATACGGCCTTTTTAGTTTACTAAATGACAATTTTAAATTTCCCGCGGAGTTCCTTGTTGAAAACGTCGCGGAATGATGATGCGTGTTTGTGACGTCTCGGGTTGTAGCGGACATATTAGCCCAGAACCACACACGGCTAAGAGTCGTCCTTTTTCATCGCATAATTACACAGTAATTTGGACATCTGTGTTGCTGAATCTTTTGCAATTTGTTCAATTAATAATGGAGACGTCAAAGAAGAATGCTGTTGGTGGAAAGCGGTGGATTGCAGCTGCCTTTAGCACCGAAACACAGCCAGTGTTTCTTTGTTTGTTGTGAAGCTTTAACACAGAGCGGTCAAGCGAACATGTTTCTCTACGTCAACCAGCAAGTTCTTGGAGGGGAAATTGTGATATTAAGTCAGCTCTTACCGGAGACTTCAGTGGATTATGCAACCTCTTCCTGCAGCTCAAAAAGGCAGCTGTGATCTTGGCTCCTCGGCTTCCCTCAGAGACACTGGCGTTCACCGCAGCCATCCGACTTTCAGGTATGAATTTACAATCTCACTAAAACACTATTAACACAATAAGCAGATAAGGGATCTTCCAGAATTATCCTAGTAAATGTGTCTAGTTACATCTGAATCGCTCACACTGCCGCCGCCTGGAGCCGTCGCTTTTTCTTTTATTTTTTTGTGCTTCATTCTATCTTTCCTCATCCACAAATCTTTCATTCTCGCTTAAATTAATGGGGAAATTGTCGCTTTCTCGGTCCGAATTGCTCTTGCTGCTGCTGGCCATGAGTGTAAACAATGTTCAGATGTGAGGAGCTCCACAGCCCGTGACGTCACGCGCACATCGTCTGCTACTTCCGGTACAGGCAAGGCTTTTTTATTAGCGACCAAAAGTTGCGAACTTTATCGTCGATGTTCTCTACTAAATCCTTTCAGCAAAAATATGGGGAAATGATCAAGTACGACACATAGAATTGACCTGCTATCCCCGTTTAAATAAGAAAATCTCATTTCAGTAGGCCTTTAACTTAACTTAACTTAACTTAATGTATCTGCTTAAAACAGCTTTAACATCTCACTGTCAATTATCAAAGTAAAGATAAGGACTTTTCAGAGTGTTTTGCTTCCTTTTACGCTGTTAAAATATTCATAATGTGTGGGGAACGTGGAGACAAAACAACAACTTGTGCACTTTCATGGGAGTTGAGAATTTGACTATGGTGGACAAGAGTCAGTGTGGGTGTGGACTATGCAGCGTCCAGCCCCAGCAGCAGCTCTTTCTGAAGAAGTGAGTTTGCTAATGAGGCAGTAAACGTAGAGTGTTGAGGTTGCCAGGGCAGGATTGCCATGAGTCCTTCACACGTGAACGCTGGCAGACAAAGAATTACAGGAATCTCTGGATTTTGAATGGAAAAGAAGAACAGGTTGGCCTTGTGGCCTTGACAGAGCTGCCATGAAAGCCCCCAGCTTCCACTCTCTCATGGCGGTGGGCTACAATTGCTCCAGGGGGCACAGCCGAAGAACAATAAGCTCTTCCCATATCCCTTGAGAAGAAAGACCCTCATGGGAAAACTCTCCTTGTAATACCTCAAGAGTCTTTTCACCGGGATACTCCACTATGCATCGGCTGTTTGATTGCTGAGATTAAAAGGTTTTAAGAGCAGAGGTAGGATTATGCGGTGTAATTCCAGCATGCCTGTAAAATCTTATGGCTAAGGTAGCATGATGAATTTGCCACAAGATGTTGTCAATGTTTGTTGTTGACGAACCCCAAGATGCAGAGAAGGAGGCAGGCATTGAATAAGGAAACATGGTTTTCATATAAAATACTAGTACAAAACCAAACAAAGGGTACAAACAAAAAGCATGCACGTGGGCGGATAACAAACTAGGCTATGAACAAACAAAAACTGGAAGCAGGGAACAAAAAACAGTAAGCTACACAAAGCTTGCCGCTACGCTGCAACGACACGTCAGGAGCATCAATACAGAAGCGACATGCAATACAATAATCCAGCAGTGACTGGGAAGACATGTCTAAATAGGAGCGGGCTGATTAACACCAGGTGTGGCCAGGTGCCAATCAGCCGCAGCTGAGGGGGAACACAGCACTCAGGGAGAAAGACATTAAACTAACAAAATAAGAGCGCTGACAGGAAACACTACACACACACACAGAGGAAACAAAGACAAATGAAGAGGAAAAAACTAAAACATAGTCAATGTCAGGCTTGGACTTGGTCTTGGTTTGTTTTCCCGAGGTGCAAAGCGAATGGAGTGGAAACGTCGTGAAGGTAAAGACATCTTTATTTTAACACTAATAAACTAAAAACAGGAACAAAAAAAAAGCGCTCACAATGGAGGTACAAAACTTGGGCTATGAAACAAAAGACTAGCACAAAGGCTATAAACTATAAACATGAAACAAAAACACTTACGTAGTGGCATGAATAACAAAAACTTACGAGGACAAAATGGACAGCATTGCAAGGCATGAAGCAGATAATCGAGGGCGTGAATGAGGTGATGTTGCCAGACTGACTAACTGGTAACTGTGGCTTAAATAATGGACATGATAAGTGAAAACAGGTGTGAGACAAGACAGGTGAACTGATTGGTCATCATGGTAACAAAACAGGGAGTGAAAAAAAAAAAAAGAACTTAAGAGTCCAAAGGGTCAAAAGCACCCGGTATTCCTAGGCAGACTCCCATCCAAGTACTAACCAGGCCAGACACTGCTTAGCTTTGAGAACAGATAAGATTGGGGATACTCAGGGTAATATGGCCATACAAAACTCATGATCAGACATGACAGAAAACTAAATCAGTTGGCATGGTAACAAGACAAACAAGGAAATGCAAAACAGAACTAAAATGTCCAAAAAACTAAACATAGCATGACCAAAACAAAACATGAACCATAGGCGTGACAGTCAAACTGTCAGAGGCAAGCCTGACGGATGTAACACTAACAGGCCTCAGTTGACTATAATCATGACTAAAATGAACATAAAAATGATCTTTTTTTTATTTTTACAAAGCAGCTCAAAGAGTCCTACCTGTGTTGTCAAAACTCATTATTGGCTAACAAATGTTTTCAGGGTTCTCTAGAATTGTGGCCACATTATCGTAAGCATTCCGCTACACCAGAGGTGTCAAACCCCTTCTAGCTCAGAGGCCGCAGGGAGGAAAATCTTTATGAACTCACGCCATAATAACTGCAAAATAAAGACGACTTCTAAATCGTTTTCTTTGTCTTATTTTGGCATGAAATAGTAGACATTACAAATGATCCTCTTGGCAAAACACTTCAAGTTAGTTGAAAATTCTGACAAATTGTTGCAATTCCAAAAGCAACATGAAGAACACAATGGACTTGGACTTTGTCTCAGTGTGTTTACAAACCATAGAAATGTAAGTAAGCATTTGTTGTTCGGTACTTTGACGTCGGTAGTCCACCATTAAAGACGCAACCAAGTGTTTTCCTCAAGTAGACACCCACAACTGCCACAACACATTCATCTATCACCATTAAAAAAAAAAAAAAAATGTAATGTATACAAATCAGAATGGTCGAAATCAAAGTAACATAACAACACAATTAACCAATGTGAACATGGTAGAGGAAGCGGTGCCTGGGGAATCTGTGGTGGACTCTCCTATTTCTGAGGCTGAGGTAGTTAAAAAGCTCTTCGGCGGCAAGGCCCCGGGGGTAAATGAGATCTGCCCGGAGTTCCTTAAGGCTCTGGATGCTGTGGGGCTGTCTTGGTTGACAAGACTCTGCAGCATCGCGTGGACATCGGGGGCAGTACCTCTGGATTGGCAGACCGGGGTAGTGGTCCCTCTCTTTAAGAAGGGGGACCGGAGGGTGTGTTCCAACTATCGTGGGATCACACTCCTCAGCCTTCCCGGTAAGGTTTATTCAGGTGTACTGGAGAGGAGGCTACGCCGGATAGTCGAACCTCGGATTCAGGAGGAACAGCGTGGTCTTCGTCCTGGTCGTGGAACTGTGGACCAGCTCTATACTCTCGGCAGGGTTCTTGAGTGTGCATGGGAGTTTGCCCAAACAGTCTACATGTGCTTTGTGGACTTGGAGAAGGCATTCGACCGTGTCCCTCGGGAAGTCCTGTGGGGAGTGCTCAGAGAGTACGGGGTACCGGACTGTCTTATTTTGGCGGTCCGCTCCCTGTACGATCAGTGCCAGAGCTTGGTTCGAATTGCTTGCAGTAAGTCGGACACGTTTCCAGTGGGGGTTGGACTCCGCCAAGGCTGTCCTTTGTCACCGATTCTGTTCATAAATTTTATGGACAGAATTTCTACGCGCGGTCAAGGCGTTGAGGGGTTCCGGTTTGGTGGCCGCGGGATTAGGTCTCTGCTTTTAGCAGATAATGTGGTCCTGATGGCTTCATCTGGCCAGGATCTTTAGCTCTCACTGGATCGGTTCACCTTAGAGTGTGAAGCGACCGGAATGAGAATCAGCACCTCCATGTCCGAGTCCATGGTTCTCGCCCAGAAAAGGGTGGAGTGCCATCTCTGGGTTGGGTAGGAGACCCTGCCCCAAGTGGAGGAGTTCAAGTACCTAGGAGTCTTGTTCACAAGCGGGGGAAGAGTGGATCGTGAGATCGACAGGCGGATCGGTGCGGCGTCTTCAGTAATGCAGACGTTGTATCGATCCGTTGTGGTGAAGAAAGAGCTGAGCCGGAAGGCAAAGCTCTCAATTTACCGGTCGATCTACGTTCCCATCCTCACCTATGGTCATGAGCTTTGGGTCATGACCAAAAGGACAAGATCACGGGTACAAGCGGCCCAAATGAGTTTCCTCGGCCGGGTGGCGGGGCTCTCCCTTCAAGATAGGGTGAGAAGCTCTGCCATCCGGGAGGAACTCAAAGTAAAGCCACTGCTCCTCCACATCGAGAGGAGCCAGATGAGGTGGTTCGGGCATCTGGTCAGGATGCCACCCGAACGCCTCCCTAGGGAGGTGTTTAGGGCACGTCCAACCAGTAGGAGGCCACGGGGAAGACCCAGGACACGTTGGGAAGACTATGTCTCCTGGCTGGCATGGGAACGCCTCGGGATCCCCCAGGAGGTGCTGGACGGGGTGGCTGGGTGGAGGGAAGTCTGGGCTTCCCTGCTTGGGCTGCTGCCCCCTCGGATGAGCGGAGGATGATGGATGGATGGATGGAACATGGTAGACTTATGGATGAAATAAACTATAACAAACACAACAAATGTAGAAGGCCATGTTTATAATGGAGTTCAGGGTGCGTGTTATGCATTCAACCAGTTGTAAGCACTGCATGGAACTCTAGCAAGAAGATGATGGTCATGTTGACTTAAGTCTTTGCATCTTACCGTTATGTTATTTTATTGGTTGAATGGATCATTTACTATGAAAGAAGGTATTGTGTGTCGCTACACCACGAGCAGCTGATTGCTCGCACCTGCACTGGTTGGTTGGAGTAGCAGCACCAATCCAGAGGGCGCTTCAAGTCAGCTGACATGTCATCTTCAAACAGTGTCATGTGTGATGTGGGTTACACTTGAATTGATATTGCCACATCCAGTGGGCACATTTAGAACAGCAGTTTCTTTCATTAAGTGAAGTGAATTATATTTGTATAGCACTTTTCTCTAGTGGCTCAAAGCGCTTTTACATAGTGAAACACGATATCTAAGTTACATTTAAACCAGTGTGTGTCACGTTTGGAACCCATATTGATGTGCGAGTTGTCACCCCCAGATGCAACAGGACCAGGACAAGGCAGGGATAGCAGGCAAGAGCTGACTTTAATACAAAAAGGTAAAAGAACACTTGTACAAACAGAAAAGAAATGGCGTGCCTGTGCACGGGAAGCTAATGCTAAAATTAGCAGAGAGTCCAAACAGTCCAAAAAGCGCGTGCCAAGCGCCTGGAAGCTAAGACGAAACTTAGTAAAGAAATACGGACTTAGAGAAACCAAAGTGACTGTTGCAAAGGACGAACTGAGGGAGAATGCAGGCTTAAATACTAACGTAATAATTGCCATCAGGTGTGCGTAAAAAGCATAGCAGCTGGAACAAATCAGAAACCAAGGTAACCAAAACAAGTGCACACACAGACTAAGGCATGGGTGTCAAACTCTGGCCCGCGGGCCAAATTTGGCCCGCCGTGTAATTTCATTTGGCCCTTGAAGCAATAATAAATTAACATTAGAGCTGGCCCGCTGGTGTTATACAAGGGCAGTGCCGCTGTATAACTGCATTCAACGCTAATTCTCATACTGGCTAACCCTCCAGATTATTCCAGGGGAATCCCGTTTTTAAGTGCCTCCCCCCCCCCGAAAATCTCCCGGGGCAACCATTCTCCCGAATTTCCACCCGGTCAACAATATTGGGGGCGTGCCTTAAAGGTACTGCTTTTAGGATCCTCTAAAACATGTCGTCACTTCCGCTTTTCCTCCATACAAACAGCGTGCCGACCCAGTCACGTAATATATGTGCGGCTTCTACAAACACACAAGTGAATGCCATGCATACTTGTTCAACAGCCATACAGGTCACACTGAGGGTGGCCATATAAACAACTTTAACCCTGTTACACCACACTGTGAACCCACACCAAACAAGAATGACAAACACATTTTTGGAGAATATCCGCACCGTAGCACAACAGAAGAAATACCCAGAAACCCTTGCAGCACTAACTCTTCCGGGACGCTACAATATACACCCCCGCTTAAAAGGGATGGCGTGGCGCAGTGGGAGAGTGGCCGTGTGCAACCCGAGGGTCCCTGGTTCAAATCCCACCTAGTACCAACCTCGTCACGTCCGTTGTGTCCTGAGCAAGACACTTCACCCTTGCTCCTGATGGGTGCTGGTTAGCGCCTTGCATGGCAGCTCCCTCCATCAGTGTGTGAATGTGTGTGTGAATGGGTAAATGTGGAAGTAGTGTCAAAGCGCTTTGAGTACCTTGAAGGTAGAAAAGCGCTATACAAGTAGAACCCATTTATCATTTATTTACCAACAAAACTCGATTTTGCAAGTCACTATAAAGTGATATAAGCCTAGCTTGTTCAATATTCAATGCAAAACTTGTTTGGGTCCCTATTAAAAAGGTTAAGTTGTTCAACTTTGGCCCGCGGCTTTGTTCAGTTTAGAATTTTTGCCCACTCTGTATTTGAGTTTGACACCCCTGAACTAAGGGATCGGAAAAGTCCAAAAATAATCAAAACACCAAAAAAGGACTCCAAAAAACAGACTAAAGATGTGATCCGTGAACCGGATAAGAACAGTGTGGGTGGCATTGAGAGCAGGTGGGTAAAGTGTCTTGCCCGAGGACACAACGGCAGTGACGAGGATGATGGAAGCGGGGATTGAACCTGCAACCATCAACTTGCTGGCACGGCCACTCTACCAACCGAGCTATACCGGCCATTAAATAAATGGAGCTCATTTCTATATGTAGCAAACAGATCTCACCGGCCTCTTTGGATCCCGGGCCGTACATTTGTGCAAAAGGGGGGTGAACAATGGTCTTAGGTAAAAGGTGGAAGTACAGTAGCCCCTTTGGTAGCAAGTTTAATAAAGAACTAAAATCAGCCAAAGCCCATCCAATCATAGGGAACATTGTGTATAGATATAATCACTCCCACTTAGGGATCAATTCGAGTCTCCCATGAACCTAACCTGCATGTTACGGGGAAGCCAGAGTAGCCGGGAAAAAAAACAGATGCCCAAGCAGAGATTCAGCCAAAACACATTCCTGGAAATGTAATTATTGTTTTTATAGCAGTTATTTCCTGCACGGCGAAGTCATGTCCTGCCAAGTCTGTTCTTTGTTATAGTACCTTCTGCTTTGGAGCCATGTGAGGAAAAAACAGGAGAAGTACAGTAGAGCCTCTAAAGTCAACAACCCTTTGACTTGGGAATAAATAAATAAATAAATGATGAATGGGTTGTACTTGTATAGCGCTTTTCTACCTTAAAGGTACTCAAAGCGCTTTGACACTACTTCCACATTTACCCATTCACACACACATTCACACACTGATGGAGGGAGCTGCCATGCAAGGCGCTAACCAGCACCCATCAGGAGCAAGGGTGAAGTGTCTTGCTCAGGACACAACGGACGTGACGAGGTTGGTACTAGGCAGGAATTGAACCAAGGACCCTCGGGTTGCGCACGGCCACTCTCCCCACTGCGCCACGCCGAATAAGGATGTAATCTCACGGTACCATATCATCCCGGTATTAAAGGCCTACTGAAATGAGATTTTCTTATTTAAACGGGGATAGCAGGTCCATTCTATGTGTCATACTTCATCATTTCGCCATATTGCCATATTTTTGCTGAAAGGATTTAGTAGAGAACATCGACGATAAAGTTCGCAACTTTTGGTCGCTAATAAAAAAGCCTTGCCTGTACCGGAAGTAGCAGACGATGTGCGCGTGACGTCACGGGTTGTGGAGCTCCTCACATCGGAACATTGTTTACAATCATGGCCACCAGCAGCTAGAGCGATTCGGACCGAGAAAGTGACAATTTCCCCATTAATTTGAGCGAGGATGAAAGATTTGTGGATGAGGATAGTAGGAGTGAAGGACTATAAAAAAAAGTAAAAGAAAAAAGAAAAAAGGTGAGGGCAGTGGGAGCGATTCAGATGTTATTAGACACATTTACTAGGATCATTCTGGAAAATCCCTTATCTACTTATTGTGTTACTAGTGTTTTAGTGAGATTATATGGCAGTGGTCCCCAACTTTTTTGTAGCTGCGGACCGGTAAACGCTTGATCATTTGTCCCGCGGCCTGGCGGGGGGTGGGGTTTCTTTGTCATGAAAAAGGGAGGTTATTTGGGTTGGTGCACTAATTGTAAGTGTATCTTGTGTTTTTTATATTGATTTAATTAAAAATGAAAAAAAAATAAAAACAAAAAAACATTTTGATTAAAAAAAATTAAATTAATAAAAAATTATTCTGCGGCCCGGTACCAACCAGTGGTTGGGGACCACTGTTATATGGTACCTGAAAGGCGGAGAGGTGTGGCCACGGGTGTGGTGACCACCAGTGTCTCCGGTGGTAAGAGGTAATAGTCCGCAGGTGCAGGAGGACGCAAGCTCCGCTCATGTCTACGGTAAGAGCCGATTTATTAGCACAAAAATAAAAAAGTTAAAAAAAATAAAAAAGGCGAGGGCAGTGAGAGCGATTCAGATGTTATTAGACACATTTACTAGGATCATTCTGGAAAATCCCTTATCTGCTTATTGTGTTACTAGTGTTTTAGTGAGATTATATGGCAGTGGTCCCCAACTTTTTTGTAGCTGCGGACCGGTAAACGCTTGATAATTTGTCCCACGGCCTGGCGGGGTGTGTGTGTGGGGGGGGGGGATTTTTTTTTTTTTCTTTGTCATGAAAAAGGGAGGTTTTTTGGGTTGGTGCACTAATTGTAAGTGTAGCTTGTGTTTTTATGTTGATTTAATTTAAAAAAAATTTTTTTTTATTTAAAACAAAAAAAAAATTGTATTAAAAAAAAGTATTTATGTCCAAAGACATGCACCTGGGGATAGGTTCATTGTCAACACTAAATTGGCCCTAGTGTGTGAATGTGAGTGTGAATGTTGTCTGTCTATCTGTGTTGGCCCTGCGATGAGGTGGCGACTTGTCCAGGGTGTACCCTGCCTTCCGCCCGATTGTAGCTGAGATATGCGCCAGCGCCCCCCGCGACCCCGAAAGGGAATAAGCGGTAGAAAATGGATGGAAATGGAAAAGTATTTATTAATAAAAAATTGTTCTGCAGCCCGGTACCACCCGGTGGTTGGGGACCACTGTTATATGGTACCTGAAAGGCGGGGAGGTGTGGCCACGGGTGTGGTGACCGCCAGTGTCTCCGGTGGTAGGAGGTAATAGTCCGCAGGTGCAGGAGGACGCAAGCTCCGCTCATGTCTACGGTAAGAGCCGATTTATTAGCACAAAAAAAAATAAAAAAGTTAAAAAAAATAAAAAAGGCGAGGGCAGTGAGAGCGATTTAGATGTTATTAGACACATTTACTAAGATAATTCTGGAAAATCCCTTATCTGCCTATTGTATTACTAGTGTTTTAGTGAGATTATATGGCAGTGGTCCCCAACCTTTTTGTAGCTGCAGACCGGTCAACGCTTGATAATTCGGGGGGGATTCTTTTTTTTTTTTCTTTCTCATGAAAAAGGGAGGTTTTTGTCATGAAAAGGGGAGTTTTTTTTGGGTTTGTGCACTAATTGTAAGTGTATATTGTGTTTTTTATGTTGATTTAATAAAAACAATTTATTTTTTATTTATTTTTACATTAACATTTTTTTTTTATTTATAAAAATAAATTCTGCGGCCTGGTGGTTGGGGACCACTGTTATATGGTACTTGAAAGTCGGAGGGGTGTGGCCACGGGTGTGGTGACCGCCAGTGTCTCCGGTGGGAGGAGGTAATAGTCCACAGCTGCAGGAGGACGCAAGCGCCGCTCAAGTCTACGATAAGAGCCGATTTATTGGCACAATTTTCTCACCGAAACCTGCCGGTTGACATGTGGCCGGGAACCATGTTCGCTTGACCGCTCTGTTCCATAGTAAAGCTTCACCTTCGGAAATGTAAATAAGGAAACACCGGCTGTGTTTGTGTTGCTAAAGGCAGCCGCAATACACCGCTTCCCAGCTACGTCTTTCTTCTTTGACGTCTCCATTATTAATTGAACAAATTGCAAAAGATTCAGCAACACAGACGTCCAGAATAATGTGTAATTATGCGATTAAAGCAAACGACTAATAGCTTGGATCGGGCTGGAAAAATATGTCCGCCTCAACCGGTGGCGTCAAACGCACGCGTCATCATACCGCGACATTTTCAACTGGACTCTTCGCGGGAAATTTAAAATTGCAATTTAGTAAACTAAACCGGCCATATTGGCATGTGTTGCAATGTTAATATTTCATCATTGATATATAAACTATCAGACTGCCTGGTCGGTAGTAGTGGCTTTCAGTAGGCCTTTAAGGCCACCGTACCATATTATTGCCATATAAGTCCAAAGAAAACAAGACTTGAAATGAAGTGGCAGGAATTGAACACAAACATAATGCTCAAATGTATCAAGTGCAAAGAACATCCAGAAAAATCCAATTTTACAAGCAATTATTAAAAAATATATATATAAGGGACGGCGTGGCGCAGTGGAAGAGTGGCCGTGCGCAACCCGAGGGTCCCTGGTTCAAATCCCACCTAGAACCAACCTCGTCACGTCCGTTGTGTCCTGAGCAAGACACTTCACCCTTGCTCCTGATTGGTGCTGGTTGGCGCCTTGCATGGCAGCTCCCTCCGTCAGTGTGTGAATGTGTGTGTGAATGGGTAAATGTGGAAGTAATGTCAAAGCGCTTTGAGTACCTTGAAGGTAGAAAAGCGCTATACAAGTACAACCCATTTATCATTTATTTACATATATATATATATATATATATATATGCATACATACATACATACATACATACATACATATATATATATATACAAATATATATTGGTGAGTGCAAACTGACAATGCAAACATGTTGTGTAACAAGTGAAAAACACTTGAAATGTTTACTTTCTGCAGGGAAAATGTTTTTATATCCATTTCTCAGACAAAATAACTCACAATAAAGGTTATAATAATACAAATATCTCACAAATGGATGTTTAACCTGGCTTCAAATATATTTTCCCTCGGCAGAGTGCGCCTTGACCCAGTTTGCATCGTTTGAGACAAACGTGGCGCGCTTTCTTACCTCCGCCAAAGAGGTTATGTTTTCATTGTTTGTCTGTTAGTTGGTGTTACAGTCATGACACCAAAGACCAATGCTTTGGACTAACTTATTCTTCTTGGACAGTTTCTTTCAAAAAGGATTGATTATAGCAGACCTGCAGCAGGACTTAACACTAACATAGTGTTGGTTATAGCAGATCTGCAGCAGGACTTAAGACCAACATAGTGTTGGTTATAGCGGACCTGCAGCAGGACTTAACACTAACATAGTGTTGGTTATAGCAGACCTGCAGCAGGACTTAACACTAACATAGTGTTGGTTATAGCGGACCTGCAGCAGGACTTAACACTAACATAGTGTTGGTTATAGCGGACCTGCAGCAGGACTTAACACTAACATAGTGTTGGTTATAGCGGACCTGCAGCAGGACTTAACACTAACACATGTATTAGTATCAAGTGCAAAGAACATCCAGAAAAATCCAATGTTAAAAGCAATTATTAGACCTGCAGACCTGCAGCAGGACTTAAGACTAACATAGTGTTGGCTATAGCGGACCTGCAGCAGGACTTAACACTAACATAGTGTTGGTTATAGCGGACCTGCAGCAGGACTTAACACTAACATAGTGTTGGTTATAGCAGACCTGCAGCAGGACTTAAGACTAACATAGTGTTGGTTATAGCAGACCTGCAGCAGGACTTAAGACTAACATAGTGTTGGTTATAGCAGACCTGCAGCAGGACTTAAGACTAACATAGTGTTGGTTATAGCAGACCTGCAACAGGACTTAAGACTAACATAGTGTTGGTTATAGCAGACCTGCAGCAGGACTTAAGACTAACATAGTGTTGGTAATAGCAGACCTGCAGCAGGACTTAACACTAACATAGTGTTGGTTATAGCAGACTTGCAGCAGGACTTAAGACTAACATAGTGTTGGTTATAGCAGACCTGGAGCAGGACTTAAGACTAACATAGTGTTGGTTATAGCAGACCTGCAGCAGGACTTAACACTAACATAGTGTTGGTTACAGCAGACCTGCAGCAGGACTTAAGACTAACATAGTGTTGGTAATAGCAGACCTGCAGCAGGACTTAAGACTAACATAGTGTTGGTTATAGCAGACCTGCAGCAGGACTTAACACTAACATAGTGTTGGTTATAGCAGACTTGCAGCAGGACTTAACACTAACATAGTGTTGGTTATAGCAGACTTGCAGCAGGACTTAACACTAACATAGTGTTGGTTATAGCAGACTTGCAGCAGGACTTAACACTAACATAGTGTTGGTTATAGCAGACTTGCAGCAGGACTTAACACTAACATAGTGTTGGTTATAGCAGACCTGCAGCAGGACTTAAGACTAACATAGTGTTGGTTATAGCAGACCTGCAGCAGGACTTAACACTAACATAGTGTTGGTAATAGCAGACCTGCAGCAGGACTTAAGACTAACATAGTGTTGGTAATAGCAGACCTGCAGCAGGACTTAACACTAACATAGTGTTGGTTATAGCAGACTTGCAGCAGGACTTAAGACTAACATAGTGTTGGTTATAGCAGACCTGGAGCAGGACTTAAGACTAACATAGTGTTGGTTATAGCAGACCTGCAGCAGGACTTAACACTAACATAGTGTTGGTTACAGCAGACCTGCAGCAGGACTTAAGACTAACATAGTGTTGGTAATAGCAGACCTGCAGCAGGACTTAAGACTAACATAGTGTTGGTTATAGCAGACCTGCAGCAGGACTTAACACTAACATAGTGTTGGTTATAGCAGACTTGCAGCAGGACTTAACACTAACATAGTGTTGGTTATAGCAGACTTGCAGCAGGACTTAACACTAACATAGTGTTGGTTATAGCAGACCTGCAGCAGGACTTAACACTAACATAGTGTTGGTTATAGCAGACCTGCAGCAGGACTTAAGACTAACATAGTGTTGGTTATAGCAGACCTGCAGCAGGACTTAACACTAACATAGTGTTGGTAATAGCAGACCTGCAGCAGGACTTAAGACTAACATAGTGTTGGTAATAGCAGACCTGCAGCAGGACTTAACACTAACATAGTGTTGGTTATAGCAGACTTGCAGCAGGACTTAAGACTAACATAGTGTTGGTAATAGCAGACCTGCAGCAGGACTTAAGACTAACATAGTGTTGGTAATAGCAGACCTGCAGCAGGACTTAAGACTAACATAGTGTTGGTAATAGCAGACCTGCAGCAGGACTTAACACTAACATAGTGTTGGTTACAGCAGACCTGCAGCAGGACTTAAGACTAGCATAGTGTTGGTAATAGCAGACCTGCAGCAGGACTTAAGACTAACATAGTGTTGGTTACAGCAGACCTGCAGCAGGACTTAACACTAACATAGTGTTGGTTACAGCAGACCTGCAGCAGGACTTAACACTAACATAGTGTTGGTTACAGCAGACCTGCAGCAGGACTTAAGACTAACACAGTGTTGGTTATAGCAGACCTGCAGCAGGACTTAAGACTAACACAGTGTTGGTAATAGCAGACCTGCAGCAGGACTTAAGACTAACACAGTGTTGGTTACAGCAGACCTGCAGCAGGACTTAACACTAACATAGTGTTGGTTACAGCAGACCTGCAGCAGGACTTAAGACTAACATAGTGTTGGTAATAGCAGACCTGCAGCAGGACTTAACACTAACATAGTGTTGGTTATAGCAGACTTGCAGCAGGACTTAAGACTAACATAGTGTTGGTAATAGCAGACCTGGAGCAGGACTTAAGACTAACATAGTGTTGGTTATAGCAGACCTGCAGCAGGACTTAACACTAACATAGTGTTGGTTACAGCAGACCTGCAGCAGGACTTAAGACTAACATAGTGTTGGTAATAGCAGACCTGCAGCAGGACTTAAGACTAACATAGTGTTGGTAATAGCAGACCTGCAGCAGGACTTAACACTAACATAGTGTTGGTTACAGCACACCTGCAGCAGGACTTAAGACTAGCATAGTGTTGGTAATAGCAGACCTGCAGCAGGACTTAAGACTAACATAGTGTTGGTTACAGCAGACCTGCAGCAGGACTTAACACTAACATAGTGTTGGTTACAGCAGACCTGCAGCAGGACTTAACACTAACATAGTGTTGGTTACAGCAGACCTGCAGCAGGACTTAAGACTAACACAGTGTTGGTAATAGCAGACCTGCAGCAGGACTTAAGACTAACACAGTGTTGGTTATAGCAGACCTGCAGCAGGCAGGACACAGGAACTGAACCGCAGCTTGTCTAGACGGATGCTTTCATGCACACTGCACAGACGGATGTATCCTACATACCCACTTTGAACTGGGACGTCTGGTCCTCCGGGTCCGCATGCTCCTTCACCAGCATCAAGTGCAGGATGCCAAAAGAGTTCTGGATTCCGAAGATGGACCCATTGCACCAGGTTGCTGCCAGAACCACCAGCCAGCCAAAACCTCCTTCGGGGGGCACGAATCCTGCGCCGTGCCTGTCCACTGGAACCGCCGGGTCCGCTTCGAGACCCGGGCAGGAGATGGGCTCGCAGCCGGTGTCGATCAGCTGGACGCTGCTGTCCTCCTGCAGGACTTTGCTGTCCTCCTGCGGGACTTTGCCCTCGCTGTCCGCTGCTGGCTCATCTTTCCTCGCACCCGCTTCTAGACCAGCATCGTCTTCAGTCCCGGACTCCCCGCTTGGCGGCTGCGCCTGCTTCTTGCCCATGTCTAGCGCCGAGGAGACTGTGGGCTCTGGTCTAGCGCCGAGGAGACTGCGGGCTCTTGGCGCACAGACATGAGATGTAGGTCACTGACATAAGCCTGGATTTGAATAGCAAACGTGATTGGCCCTCAGTCAAAACATGGACAGCACGTCGATGCACTCAGTCAAGCGTGTGTCATGCCAACAGAATTATAGAAATATTTTAAAAAAGTCCTGAAAAGATGTTTACTTTTCTGTCTTGCTCGCTCCCGGCCATCAACCTGCGACCACACAACACCGCCCTCGCCTTCCGACCGAGGACGTACTCACGTCAATTGTTGGAACAAAAAGCGCCGCCAGGATAGTAAATGTTCTACAGGCTGTCCCGTCCCGTCCACGCCGTCCGCAGCGCCGCCTGTCCGCCAGTCATTCAGCGGCTAACTCACGCCCTCCTTCCTGGCTGCCACAATGACGGTTAAGAGGCGGACCAATGGCGGCGCTGGCTCTTCGGCACTTTCCGGATAATTGACGAAGATGCACGAAGTAACTCAACAGCTAAGTCACGCCCTCTTTCCTGGCTGACACACTGACGATTGGGAGGCGGACCAATGGTGGCGCTAGCTTTTCGGCTCTTTCCGGATAATTGACGAAGATGCACGAACTAACTCAACAGCTAAGTCACGCCCTCCTTCCTGGCACATTGACGGCTACAAGTCGGGCTAAGGCGGCGCTGGCTCTTCGGCTCTTTCCGGATAATTGACGAAGATGCACGAGTGTGTCGTCGCAGATTGCACTGTTAGCTTCTTAGCTGACAAAACATTTGTATTATTTTCTTCGAACAATTTAGTCCAGGGCTCACCAACCTTTTTGAAACCAAGAGCTACTTCTTGGGTACTGATTAAAGCAAATGGCTACCAGTTTGATACACACTTAAATAAATTGCCAGAAATAGCCAATTTGCTCAATTTACCTTTAATAAATGAATCTATATATGTTTTTAAAAAATGAGTATTTCTGTCTGACCTTCCGTCCTTTTACGGAAGGTTTTTTGTAGAGAATAAAAGATGAAAAAGACACGTAATTGAACAGTTTGAAAGAGGAGAAAACACGAAAAAAATGAAAATTACATTTTGAAACATAGTTTATCTTCAATTTCGACTCTTTAAAATTAAAAAATCAACCGAAAAAAATGAAGAAAAAACGCAGCTAATTCGAATCTTTTTGAAAAAAATAAAAAAATAATTTATGGAAAATCATTAGTAAAATTTTAGAATTTTGATGACAAGTTTTAAATAGGTTAAAATCCAATCTGCACTTTGTTAGAATATATAACAAATTGGACCAAGCTATATTTCTAACAAAGAAAAATCATTATTTCTTTTAGATTTTCCAGAACAAAAATTTTAAAATATATTCAAAAGACTTTGAAATAAGATTTAAATTTGATTCTACAGATTTTCCAGATTTGCCAGAATATCTTTTTTGAATTTTAATCATAAATTTGAAGAAATATTTCACAAATATTCTTCGTTGAAAAAACAAAAGCTAAAATGAAGAATTAAATCAAAATGTATTTATTATTCTTTACAATAAAAAAAATAAAATTACCTGAACATTGATTTAAATTGTCAGGAAAGAAAAGGAAGGAATTTAAAAGGTAAAAAGGTATATGTGTTTAAAAATCCTGAAATCATTTTTAAGGTTGTATTTTTTTCTCTAAAATTGTCTTTCTGAAAGTTATAAGAAGCAAAGTAAAAAAAATAAATGAATGTATTTAAACAAGTGAAGACCAAGTCTTTAAGATATTTTCTTGGATTTTTCGAATTCTATTTGAGTTTTGTCTCTCTTAGAATTAAAAATGTCGAGCAAAGCGAGACCAGCTTGCTAGTAAATAAATACAATTTAAAAAATAGAGGCAGCTCACTGGTAAGTGCTGCTATTTGAGCTATTTTTAGAACAGGCCAGCGGGCAACTCATCTAGTCCTTACGGGCACCGCGTTGGTGACCCCTGATTTAGACCCTCAATAATAAGCTCATGTTAGCATTAAAAGCCTATTTATTGCTCAATTACACAATTGTTGTCATTGACGCTACTTTATTTAAAAACAACTTCATCCCAGCTGTGACTGTGATAACTTCCTCCCAAATGTCCTTAATTGCCTTCTTTCTTTCTTTGTGTGTTTGTGCAGCCAGCAGAGGAAAAAGATGTTATGTCAGCCTTGAAATGGGCTGATTATTTCTCTTCTCTGGGAACTCACAAAACTAGGTCAACTGTCCAATTTGGAAACAAAGCGTGGCCTCCTTTCTTCCTCCATACTTAGCATGTTGCTATGTTCCCCTTCCTTTCTCTCTTTCAACAGTCTGTTTTCCACTTATATACGCTTTTCACATCATCACATATTTGACATAATTTCATGTCCGAAAAGGAGCAGGCCTATTTCTACTTACAGTGATAACAATTACTAACACATTTCTGCTCTCAATTTCATGAAAAAGAAGTTGGGAAAGGTGGCAATAAATACTGATAAAGTTGAGGAATGCTCATCAAACACTTATTTGGAACATCCCACAGGTGTGCAGGCTAATTGGGAACAGGTGGGTGCCATGATTGGGTATAAAAGCAGCTTCCATGAAATGCTAAGTCATTCACAAACAAGGATGGGGTGAGGGTCACCACTTTGTAAGCAAATTGTCGAACAGTTTTAAAACAACATTTCTCAACGAGCTATTGCAAGGAATTTAGGGATTTTACCATCTACGGTCTGTAATATAATCAAAAGGTTCAGAGAATCTGGAGAAATCACTGCACGTAAGCGATGATATTATGGACCTTTGACCCCTCAGGTGGTACTGCATCAAAAACCAACATCGGTGTGTAAAGGACATCACCACGTGGGCTCAGGAACACTTCGAAAAACACACTGTCACTAACTAGAGTTGGACGCTACATTTGTAAGTGCAAGTTAAAACTCTACATTGCAAAGCGAAAGCCAATTTTTAACAAAACCCAGAAACGCCGCTGGCTTCGCTGGGCCCGAGCTCATCTAAGATGGACTGATGCAAAGTGGAAAAGTGTTCTGTGGTCTGACGAGTCCACATTTCAAATTATATTTGGTAACTGTGGACGTGGTGTCGTCCGGAACAGAGAGGAAAATAACCATTCGGAGTGTTACAGGTGCAAAGTTGAAAAGCCAGCATCTGTGATGGTATGGGGGTGTATTAGTGCCCAAGGCATGGGTAACTTACACATCTGTGAAGGCACCATTAATGCTGAAAGATCCATACAGGTTTTGGAACAACATATGTTGTCATCCAAGCAACGTTATCATGGACGCCCCTGCTTATTTCAGCAAGACAATGCCAAGTCACGTGTTACAACAGCGTAGCTTTGTAATAAAAGAGTGCGAATACTTTCCTGGCCCGCCTGCAGTCCAGACCTGTCTCCCATGGAAAATGTGTGGCGCATTATGAAGCGTAAAATACGACAGCGGACACCCCGAACTGTTGAACAACTGAAGCTCTACATAAAACAAGAATGGGAAAGAATTCCACTTTCAAAGCTTCAAAAATTAGTTTCCTCAGTTCCCAAATATTTATTGACTGTTGTTAAAAGAAAAGGTGATGTAACACAGTGGTGAACATGCCCTTTCCCAACTACTTTGGCACGTGTTGCAGCCATGAAATTCTAAGTTAATTATTATTTGCAAAAAAAAATAAAGTTTATGAGTTTGAACATCAAATATATTGTCTTTGTAGTATATTCAACTGAATATGGGTTGAAAAGGATTTGCAAATCATTGTATTCCGTTTATATTTACATCTAACACAATTTCCCAACTCATATGGAAACGGGGTTTGTAAATAATGGTTGTTGCTTTGTAAATACTTGTAGTTTGAACCGTTGTTTGACCTCGTTCCATCATTTATTCCACATACTGATGCTCTAAAGATTTAAAGTGCATACAGTGTTTTGAGTTAGGTTATATTCTTCCTCTTTTGTTGCATGAAAATGTCCTGCATAATCTGTACAATATTAGCAGCAAATACACTTATTCATGAATGAAGTTCATTGTTCAGTCGTGGTTTTCTCATGTGCAATGTTGTATTTATTTATTACAAAACTATACAATGTGGTAATGATATATTACAATGCAGAAGGTCAGTAGAAAAGTGAGGTAGTTGCAGACATTGTTGCATTGAGTAAGGTGCAGCGTCAGTAACAGTGTGCACCGCTAGGGGGCGCTGAAAGACTTCATGAAGACATCCGTGAAGCAGATGGGGTTTCATTGCAATTCTCAATAAACAGCACACATTTGTGGGCGTGCTGAAGTATGTTCCTTAAAAACCGGTGTGAAGGACAAGTTGCAATGTGTTGTATTATTATTTTAGAACATAAATGTATGCCATTACTTGTGCTTTGATAGACCCTCTTCAACCCTTCACTGGCATTACGTGTATAGGACCCTCATCAAAAACATGGAATGTGTCTGAATTACAAACCCCGTTTCCATATGAGTTGGGAAATTATGTTAGATGTAAATATAAACAGAATACAATGATTTGCAAATCCTTTTCAACTCATATTCAGTTGAATGCACTACAAAGACAAGATATTTGATGTTCAAACTCATAAACTTTATTTTTTTTGCAAATAATAATTAACTTAAAAATTCATGGCTGCAACACGTGCCAAAGTAGTTGGGAAAGGGCATGTTCACCACTGTGTTACATCACCTTTTCTTTCAACAACACTCAATAAACGTTTGGGAACTGAGGAAACTAATTGTTGAAGCTTTGAAAGTGGAATTATTTCCCATTCTTGTTTTATGTAGAGCTTAAGTTGTTCAACAGTCCGAGGTCTTGTTGTCGTATTTTACGCTTCATAAAGCGCCACACTTTTTCCATGGGAGACAGGTCTGGACTGCAGGCGGGCCAAGAAAGTACCCGCACTCTTTTACTACGAAGCCACGCTGTTGTAACGTGTGGCTTGGCATTGTTTTGGTGAAATAAGCAGGGGCGTCCATGATAACGTTGCTTGGATGACAACATATGTTGCTCCAAAACCTGTATGGACCTTTCAGCATTAATGGTGCCTTCACAGATGTGTAAGTTCCCCATGACTTGGGCACTAATACACCCCCATACCATCACAGATGCTGGCTTTTCAACTTTGCGCCTATAACAATCCAAATGGTTATTTTCCTCTTTGTTTCGGAGGACACCACGTCCACAGTTTCCAAATATAATTTGAAATGTGGATTCCTCAGACCACAGAACTTTTTTCCACTTTGCATCAGTCCATCTTAGATGAGCTCGGGCCCAGCGAAGCTGGCGGCGTACCTGGGTGTTGTTGATAAATGGCTTTCGCTTTGCATAGTAGAGTTTTAACTTGCACTTACAGATGTAGCGACCCACTGTAGTTACTGACAGTGGTTTTATGAAGTGTTCCTGAGCCCATGTGGTGATATCCTTTACACACTGATGTCGGTTTTTGATGCAGTACCGCCTGAGGGATCAAAAGTCTGTAATATCATCTCTTACATGCAGTGATTTTCCAGATTCTCTGAACCTTTTGATTATTTTAGGGACTGTAGATGGTAAAATCCCTTAAGTCCTTGCAATAGCTCGTTGAGAAATGTTGTTCTAAAACTGTTCGAAAATTTGCTTACAAAGTAACTGAAGTGTATTCTTTTGTTGTTAATACCCCATAGTTTTACACAATAACTGGTAACACTAGGGAGAAATACAGAATATGGAGTGACTTTTTTTGTCCGGTACATATTTTTGCTTCATTCATTATTGATGTCTTTCTTGCCACCTTACGTTATATATTTTATATTTATATTTCCAGTTCATTTGATCATCTATTATTACACCAAAAATGTGATTTCATTTACTCTTTTAATGTCTACTCCGTGTTTGACTTTGGTTCCTGCTGTTATGAAAGAGCATTATTTTAGTTTTACTGAGATGGGATGGGAAATACTTTATTCATCCCACAATATCAAGAATAGTCTGTTTTTGTCAAACCTTATTAATGTTATCATTTGTATTTGCGGCTGTGTGTTCTTTCTTGAACAACACACAGTAGTACAGTCTACAAATAAGACTATCCGTCCATCCATTTTCTACCGCTCATTCCCTTTGGCGTCGCGGGGGGCGCTGGTGCCTATCTCAGCTACAATCAGGCAGAAGGCGGTGTACACCCTGGACAAGTCGCCACCTCATCGCAGCAAATAAGACTCATTTTAAGTCTTTTGTAACTTTTTAAATAGAGATTGAACAATTTTGGTCCCGGTATTGATCCCTGGGGTACGCCTCCAGATCCATTTAGACGCGGGCTTGCCTTGCTTCACGTATTCGAACACAACACATTACAGGCCTTTTGCCATGTTTTCCTGTCATATAGCGAGAATATACCTACTCGACAAATACAAACCCCGTTTTCATTTGAGTTGGGAAATTGTGTTAGATGTAAATATAAACAGAATACAATGATTTGCAAATCCTTTTCAACCCATTTTCAGTTGAATATGCTACAAAGACAACATATTTGATGTTCAAACTTTTTTGCAAATAATCATTAACTTTAGAATTTGATGCCAGCAACACGTGACAAAGAAGTTGGGAAAGGTGGCAATAAATACTGATAAACTTGAGGAATGCTCATCAAACACTTATATGGAACATCCCACAGGTGTGCAGGCTAATTGGGAACAGGTGGGTGCCATGATTGGCTATAAAAACAGCTTCCCAAAAAATGCTCAGTCTTTCACAAGAAAGGATGGGGCGAGGTACACCCCTTTGTCCACAACTGCGTGAGCAAATAGTCAAACAGTTTAACAACAACGTTTCTCAAAGTGCAAATGCAAGAAATTTAGGGATTTCAACATCTACGCTCCATAATATCATCAAAAGGTTCAGAGAATCTATAGAAATCACTCCAGGTAAGCGGCATGGCCGGAAACCAACATTGAATGACCGTGACCTTCCATCCCTCAGACGGCACTGTATTAAAAACCGATATCAATCTCTAAAGGATATCACCACATGGGCTCGGGAACACTTCAGAAAACCACTGTCACTAAATACAGTTGGTCGCTACATCTGTAAGTGCAAGTTAAAGCTCTACTATGCAAAGCAAAAGCCATTTATCAACAACATCCAGAAACGCCGCTGGCTTATCTGGGCCCGAGCTCATCTAAGATGGACTGATGCAAAGTGGAAAAGTGTTCTGTGGTCTGACGAGTCCACATTTCAAATGGTTTTTGGAAATATTTGACATTGTGTCATCCGGACCAAAGGGGAAGCGAACCATTCGGACTGTTATCTAGGCAAAGTTCAAAAGCCAGCATCTATGTTGGTATGGGGGTGCATTAGTGCCCAAGGCATGGGTAACTTACACATCTGTGAAGGCACCATTAATGCTGAAAGGTACATACATATGCTGCCATCTAATCAATGTTATCATGGACGCCCCGGCTTATTTCCGCAACACAATGCCAAACCACATTCAGCACGTGTTACAACAGCGTGGCTTCGTAGTAAAAGAGTGCAGGTTGTTTCCTAGCCCGCCTGCAGTCCAGACCTGTCTCCCATCTAAAATGTGTGGCGCATTATGAAGCGTAAAATACGACAGCGGAGACCCCAGACTGTTGAACGACTGAAGCTCTACATAAAACAAGAATGGGAAAGAATTCCACTTTCAAAGCTTCAACAATTAGTTTCCTCAGTTCCCAAACGTTTATTGAGTGTTGTTCAAAGGAAAGGTGATGTAACACAGTGGTGAACATGCCCTTTCCTAACTACTTTGGCACGTGTTGCAGCCATGAAATTCTAAGTTAATTATTATTAATGTATGAGTTTGAACATCAAATATCTTGTCTTTGTAGTGCATTCAATTGAATTTGGGTTGAAAGGGATTTGCAAATCATTGTATTCCGTTTATATTTACTTCTAACACAATTTCCCAACTCATATGGATTTCACATAAAAAGTCACTTTAAATCAGAATTGACAATGTTATGAATAGTTTTGGGACTGCCATGTGACTGTTATTTCAAATTAGACTGTGTTCAGACTGTGATTAACATGAATGTAATGCATCCGATTGTAAAAATGATCCTCCTTTATTTCTGAGATTCTTTATTTTGTGCGAGACAAAACGTCACCGTCTGAATGAGTCATTAGATGGTTTTAATCGACATCATCACCGGGTCACATGTTACCAATTTAGAAAGAGCCATGGTATTGTCCATCCATCATTAGGCCTAAAATAGCACTTCACACAACTACCTTGGGAATTGAGCATGGTGTAGCGGGGTGTGAGAGGGGCTCGGCCACGGCCAATAGCAGAGCTTCCTGCGAAATGGGAATAGTTGAACTCCTCAGAGATGTTTGTGTAGGAAGAGAATGACTAGGAAGAGGCCCACACTTTTCTCAGACATGATCAAGTCCTGTGATGAACACACACAAGCGGAACGGATCGGTCTCAACTTGCACCATGGCTGCAGGTTTAGTGTAAGAAATGGTGACTTGTGCAGCGTAATGACTTGTTTTCCATGAGTTAGGCAATGTTGTGACACCACCTTCCGTGGTTTTGGAGGGCAGCGCTCCTGCAAACGTGCACAAACACGCTGCTATGGTGGGAGAGGAATTCTGCACTGGCAAGCCACTTTTATTTGGAGGAGAGTGACTCACTCTGTATTCCACAGGGGCCTAAAAGCACCACAGCTTGTACAAACCCCGTTTCCATTTGAGTTGGGAAATTGTGTTAGATGTAAATATAAACGGAAATGCAAATCATTTTCAACCCATATTCAGTTGAATATGCTACAAAGACAACATATTTGATGTTCAAACTCATAAACATTTTTCTTTTTTGCAAATAATCATTAACTTTAGAATTTGATGGCAGCAACACGTGACGAAGAAGTTGGGAAAGGTGGCAATAAAAAACTGATAAAGTTGAGAAACGCTCATCAAACACTTATTTGGAACATCCCACAGGTGTGCAGGCTAATTGGGAACAGGTGGGTGCCATGATTGGGTATAAAAGCAGCTTCCATGAAATGCTAAGTAATTCACAAACAAGGATGGGGCGAGGGTCACCACTTTGTAAACAAACAGTTTTAGAACAACATTTCTCAACAAGCTATTGCAAGGAATTTAGGGATTTTACCATCCACGGTCCGTAAAATCATCAAAATGTTCAGAGAATCTGGAGAAATCACTGCACGTAAGCGATGATATTACGGACCTTTGATCCCTCAGGCGGTACTGCATCAAAAACCGACATCAGTGTGTAAAGGATATCACCACATGGGCTCAGGAACACTTCATAAAACCACTGTCAGTGACTACAGTTGGTCGCTACATCTGTAAGTGCAAGTTAAAGCTCTACTATGCAAAGCAAAACCCATTTATCAACAACACCAAGGAACACCGCTGGCTTGGCTGGGCCCGAGCTCATCTAAGATGGACTGATGCAAAGTGGAAAAGTGTTCTGTGGTCTGAGGAGTCCACATTTCAAATTATATTTGGAAACTGTTGACGTGTTGTCCTCCGTAACAAAGAGGAAAATAACCATTCGGATTGTTATAGGGGCAAAGTTCGAAAGCCAGCATCTGTGATGGTATGGGGGTGCGTTAGTGCCCAGGGCATGGGTAACTTACACATCTGTGAAGGCACCATTAATGCTGAAAGGTCCATACAGGTTTTGGAGCAACATATGTTGTCATCCAAGCAACGTTATCATGGACGCCCCTGCTTATTTCAGCAAGACAATGCCAAGCCACGTGTTACAACAGCGTGGTTTCGTAGTAAAAGAGTGCGGGTACTTTCCTGGCCCGGCTGCAGTCCAGACTTGTTTCCCATCGAAAATGTCTGGTGGATTATGAAGCGTAAAATCCGATAGCTGTTGAACGACTCAAGCTCTACATAAAACAAGAATGGGAAAGAATTCCACTTTCAAAGCTTCAACAATTAGTTTCCTCAGTTCCCAAACATTTATTGAGTGTTGTTAAAAGAAAAGGTGATGTAACACAGTGGTGAACATGCCCTTTCCCAACTACTTTGGCACATGTTGCAGACAGGAAATTCTAAGTTAATTATAATTTGAAAAAATATTAATATATGAGTTTGAACATCAAATATGTTGTCTTTGTAGTGCATTCAACTGAATATGGGTTGAAAAGGATTTGCAAATCATTGTATTCCGTTTATATTTACATCTAACACAATTTCCCAACTCATATGGAAACGGGGTTTGTACAAAACCTCAACAAGTCCAATGATACGTACCGGACAGTTACAAGCAATCTGTATTCAAACTATGTACACTTTTTAGAATTTCAGCAAAGATCCAATCTGAGCTGGTGATGTTTTTAGTCATAGATGAGATATGACATCGGTGAAGACTAAACAACCATATCCATGGACGAATCTAGATGGTGTGCGCTACCTGTATTGTGCAACTTAGAGGTGACTAGACTTCAGACAGGGTGGGTACAACATTCCCTTGATTATTCCAAACAAGGAGTGGTACTAAAAAGTCAGATGAAGAAAAATGTTAAGGGACAAAGGAACCCTTTGAAGGACTTCAGTTTCTCCCTTGTGTAGTAAGATATAAGCCCTCTAGCATAGATGTGTGAAAGGTATTTGTTGTTTATTTGTAGTTCAAGTTTATTCACAATACCATATAACAATTACAATAGTAGAGAATATCATCATTTAACGTGAAAGGGCCCCCCAAATAAGCTAAAATAAGCTTTTGACGGGGGTCCAGAGGACAGTATATACATGGAATGATGAAACATGGTAGCAAGCACAACAACAACAACAACGCTATATGATAAACACAAGAAAATAGTACTAAAGCAAGCATACACATACACACATACATACATTCAAGCATGCAAAACCCAACAGTAGTCTACCCCACATGAGGCATTAAAGATAGGTGGTTAATAGGTAAGTTTTCAGTTTCTTTTTGAAGTTGGAGAATGGATACAGCATCTCTAGGTCTTTGGTCTTTGGTCCCCTGCATACAACAATTTGAGCGATACAAGCCAGTAAACAATGTTTACCTGATATCAGATCTAAGTTACGGGTGTTGTGGGCATGCTGGGGACGGTAGATAGGAACCAAGCTACAGAGCCTAAGATTCAGCCTGTAAATGACTTGCTAGGTTGAACTCTGTCAGTCTTAAGAGATGATATTTATGGAATAGATGTTGAGTGGGGGCATTAAACTTAGACCATGACAGGGCCCGTATGATTTTCTTATGCATGGATTCTAATTTGAGAAGGTAGGTAATGAAGAAGTTACACCAGATGATATTACAGTAGTTTAGATGTGCTTCAAAGAAAGTTTTATATATAGGGTAAGTAGAGCATATAGAGCAGGGGTGTCAAACTCAAATACAGAGTGGGCCAAAATTTTAAACGGAACAAAGCCGTGGGCTAAGGTTGAACAAATTAACCTTTTAATAGGGACCCAAACAAGTTTTGCATTAAATATTGAACAAGCAAGGCTTATATAACTTTAGTGACATCAATCAATCAATCAATCAATGTTTACTTATATAGCCCTAAATCACTAGTGTCTCAAAGGGCTGCACAAACCACAACACGAACCACTACGACATCCTCGGTAGGCCCACATGAGGGCAAGGAAAACTCACACCCAGTGGGACGTCGGTGACAATGGTGACTATGAGAACCTTGGAGAGGAGGAAAGCAATGGATGTCGAGCGGGTCTAACATGATACTGTGAAAGTTCAATCCATAATGGATCCAACACAGTCGCGAGAGTCCAGTCCAAAGCGGATCCAACACAGCAGCGAGAGTCCCGTTCACAGCGGAGCCAGCAGGAAAACATCCCAAGCGGAGGCGGATCAGCAGCACAGAGATGTCCCAAGCCGATACACAGGCAAGCAGTACATGGCCACCGGATCGGACCGGACCCCCTCCACAAGGGAGAGTGGGACATAGGAGAAAAAGAAAAGAAACGGCAGATCAACTGGTCTAAAAATGGAGTCTATTTAAAAGCTAGAGTATACAAATGAGTTTTAAGGTGAGACTTAAATGCTTCTACTGAGGTGGCATCTCGAACTTTTACCGGGAGGGCATTCCAGAGTACTGGAGCCTGAACAGAAAACGCTCTATAGCCCGCAGACTTTTTTGGGGCTTTGGGAATCACTAATAAGCCGGAGTCCTTTGAACGCAGATTTCTTGCCGGGACATATGGTACAATACAATCGGCAAGATAGGATCGAGCTAGACCGTGTAGTATTTTATACGTAAGTAGTAAAACCTTAAAGTCACATCTTAAGTGCACAGGAAGCCAGTGCAGGTGAGCCAGTATATATATATATATATAGGTATATATGTATATAATGTATATACAGTACAGGCGTAATGTGATCAAACTTTCTTGTTCTTGTCAAGAGTCTAGCAGCCGCATTTTGTACCAACTGTAATCTTTTAATGCTAGACATGGGGAGACCCGAAAATAATACGTTACAGTAATCGAGGCGAGACGTAAAGAACGCATGGATAATGATCTCAGTGTCTTTAGTGGACAAAATGGAGCGAATTTTAGCGATATTACGGAGATGAAAGGAGGCCGTTTTAGTAACGCTTTTAATGTGTGACTCAAAGGAGAGAGTTGGGTCGAAGATAATACCCAGATTCTTTACCGAGTCGCCTTGTTTAATTGTTTGGTTGTCAAATGTTAAAGTTGTATTATTAAATAAAGGTCGGTGTCTAGCAGGACCGATAATCAGCATTTCCGTTTTTTTGGCGTTGAGTTGCAAAAAGTTAGCGGACATCCATTGTTTAATTTCATTAAGACACGCTTCCAGCTGACTAAAATCCGGCATGTTGGTCAGCTTTAGGGGCATGTAGAGTTGGGTGTCATCAGCATAGCAGTGAAAGCTAACACCGTATTTGCGTATGATGTCACCTAGCGGCAGCATGTAGATGCTGAAGAGTGCAGGGCCAAGGACCGAACACTGGGGAACTCCACACGTTACCTTAACATAGTCCGAGGTCACATTGTTATGGTAGACGCACTGACATGCAAAATCCTTTTTCAAATAATAATAATAATATTTAAAAAAATATCAATGGCATATCAAATAAAATTTAAATAAAAATGTTATGCCTTTTTTTGTATTTGCAATCTTCTGAGGTAAATATAAAAAGTTTTCCACAGGCTAATAATCAATTTGAAAATAAAATAACGATAATGAATGAACCAAACATTCAAGCCTTGAAGGAACAAGAGAAAATGCATGAATAAAACGTTAGTTATTGGTCAGTTTGCTGGAAGTTTCCGGAAGAGTTAGTGCTGCAAGGGTATTTGTTCCGTTGTGTTACGGTGCGGATGTTTACCAGAATCGTCAATCAATCAATCAATCAATGTTTATTTATATTGCCCTAAATCACAAATGTCTCAAAGGACTGTACAAACCATTACGACTACAACATCCTCGGAAGAACCCACAAAAGGGCAAGGAAAACTCACACCCGGTGGGCAGGGAGAATTCAATCCAGTGGGACGCCAGTGACAATGCTGACTATGAGAAACCTTGGAGAGGACCTCAGAAGTGGGCAACCCCCCCCCCCCTCTAGGGGACCGAAAGCAATGGATGTCGAGCGGGTCTAACATGATACTGTGAAAGTTCAATCCATAGTGGCTCCAACACAGCCGCGAGAGTTCAGTTCAAAGTGGATCCAAGACAGCAGCGAGAGTCCCGTCCACAGGAAACCATCCCAAGTGGAGGCGGATCAGCAGCGTAGAGATGTCCCCAACCGATACACAGGCGAGCGGTCCATCCTGGGTCCCGACGAGCGGTCCATCCTGGGTCTTGACTCTGGACAGCCAGTACTTCATCCATGGTCATCGGACCGGACCCCCTCCACAAGGGAGGGGGGGACATAGGAGAAAAAAAGAAAAGAAGCGGCAGATCAACTGGTCTAAAAAGGAGGTCTATAATAATAATAATAATAATAATAACAATTAAAAAAAATATCAATGGCATATCAAATAAAATTTAAATAAAAATGTTATGCCTTTTTTTTGTATGTGCAATCTTCTGAGGTAAATATAAATTTTTTTCCACAGGCTAATAATCAATTTGAAAATAAAATAACAATAAGGAATGAACCAAACATTCAAGCCTTTAAGTAGCAAGAGAAAATGCATGAATAAAACGTTAATTATTGGTCAGTTTGCTGGACGTTTCCCGGAAGAGTTAGTGCTGCAAGGGTATCTGGGTATTTGTTCCGTTGTGTTACGGTGCGGATGTTCACCAGAAATGTGTTTGTCATTCCTGTTTGGTGCGGGTTCACAGTGTGGCGCATATTTGTAACAGTGCTAAAGTTGTTTAAATGGCCACCCTCAGTGTGACCTGTATGGCAAGTATGCATTGCATTCACTTGTGTGTGTGTGTGTGTGTGCGTGTGTGTGTGTGTGTGTGTGTGTGTGTGTGTGTGTGTGTGTGTGTGTGTGTGTGTGTGTGTGTGTGTGTGTGTGTGTGCGTAAAAGCCACAAATATTATGTGACACGCTGTCAGTATGGAGGAAAAGCGGACGTGACGACAGGTTGTAGAGAACGCTAAAGGCAGTGCCTTAAAGGCACGCCCCCAATATAGTCATCCAGGTGGAAATCGGTGATAATTCGGGAGAATGGTTGCCCCGGGAGATTTTCGGGAGGGACACAGAACTTCGGGAGTCTACCGGGAAAATTAGGAGGTTTGGCAAGTATGAGTATTAGCGGTGAACGCGGTGTTAGAGCGGCACCGACGCTGTATAACAGCGGCGGGCCAGCTCTAATGCTTAATTGATATTGCCTCAAGGGCCAAATTAAATTACACAACGGGTCAGATTTGGCCCGCGGGCCAGAGTTTGACACCCATGATATAGAGGAAGATAATGACGAAGGTGAAAGAACAGGCCAACATATTTGGATAATTTGTTGAACAGATGGCTAATGTGACATTTGAAATTGAGGTATTCGTCAGTGATGACCCCCAGGAATTTTGTGGAGTATACGCTCTGTATTTCCTGCCCATTGATGTTGATATGGCAGTGCTCAGTATTTGTCCGGTTTTATTTACATTAAGTGGGAGCTTATTGCATTTGAACCAGGAATCCACTTTCACCAGCTCTGAATTGACAGTTACTTGTAGATGGTGTAGGCTCCTGTGTGAGGTAAACAAATTTGTATCGTCAGCAAAAAGTATTTTATGAAAAGTTTCGGAGGAGTTTACAAAATCATGTATGTACAGTGGGGCAAAAAAGTATTTAGTCAGCCGGCGATTGTGCAAGTTCTCCCACTTAAAATGATGACCGAGGTCTGTAATTTTCATCATAGATACACTTCAACTGTGAGTGACAGAATGTGAAAAAATCCCGGAATACACATTGAAAGGATTTTAAATAATTTATTTGTAAATTATGGTGAAAAATAAGTATTTGGTCAACCATTCAAAGCTCTCACTGATGGAAGGAGGTTTTGGCTCAAAATCATTCTTTCCTTAACACGGATCAATCGTCCTGTCCCCTTAGCAGAAAAACAGCCCCAAAGCATGATGTTTCCACCCCCATGCTTCACAGTAGGTTTGGTGTTCTTGGGATGCAACTCAGTATTCTTCTTCCTCCAAACACGACGAGTTGAGTTTATACCAAAAAGTTGTATTTTGGTTTCATCTGAACAATCCTCTGCTGTATCATCCATGTGCTCTCTGGCAAACTTCAGACGGGCCTGGATATGCACTGGCTTAAGCAGGGGGACACGTCTGGCACTGCAGGATTTGATTCCCTGACTGCATAGTGTGTTACTGATGGTAACCTTTGTTACTTTGGTCCCAGCTCTCTGCACAGCTCCCATGATCATTTTGACCTCAAGGGATGAGCTCTTGCGTGGAGCCCCAGATCGAGGGAGATTATCAGTGGTCTTGTATGTCTTACATTTTCTGATAATAGCTCCCACAGTTGATTTTTTCACTCCGAGCTGCTTGCCTATTGTAGATTCACTCTTCCCAGTCTGGTGCAGGTCTACAATTATTTTCCAGGTGTCCTTTGACAGCTCTTTGGTCTTGGCCATAGTGGAGTTTGGAGTCTGACTGTTTAAGGTTGTGGACAGGTGTCTTTTATACAGATAAAGAGTTCAAACAGGTTCCATTAATACAGGTAACAAGTGGAGGACAGAAGAGCTTCTTAAAGAAGAAGTTACAGGTCTGTGAGAGCCAGAGATCTTCCTTGTTTGAAGTGACCAAATACTTATTTTCCACCATAATTTACAAATAAATTCTTCAAAACTCCTACAATGTGAATTCCTGGATTTTTTTTTTTCAAATTCTGTCTCTCACAGTTGAAGTGTACCTATGATGAAAATTACAGACCTCTGTCATCATTTTAAGTGGGAGAACTTGCACAATCGGTGGCTGACTTAATACTTTTTTGCCCCACTGTATGGGATAAAAAGGAGAGGCCCAAAGATGGATCCCTGGGGAACCCCATAATTTATGGTCATACAGGGTGAATTGTGATCATTAACGTATACACAGTGTTGCCTTCCGTATATGTGAAAACGGAACCAATCAAGAGGTACCCCTCTGACACCATAGTGATATAGCTTATACAATAAAATCTCAAAGTCTATTGTGTCAAAGGCCTTGGGCAGATCCAAAAAAAGCCAATACCGCATTTTCCTTCTTCAATACAGTCATTGACCTTTTCCAGACTTCCTCTGTATGACGGAAACATGGCTGAGAGCCGGTGAGTCCGCCCCTCTTAATGAACTTCTGCCTCCGGAGTGTTCCTAATTTAATTCTCCGCGGTCGTCCGGTCGAAAAGGAGGAAGATTAGCAGTCGTTTTGAAAAATTACTTTAAATGCTGTCAGATCCGCCTGCAATCCTCCTTTCCAAGCTTCGGACTGTGCATGTTTGAGCTGGAGGGGTCGTGGCTTCCAGCTCGGGCTGAATTTCAGGAGATTTTTGGGAGAAAATTTCTTCCGGGAGGTCTTCGGGAGAGACGCTGAATTTCGGGAGTCTCCCGGAAAATCCGGGAGGGTTGGCAAGTATGCTCCTGTCATAAGCTTTGTATTCCGGATGTTAGTAATAATGTTATCGATTATTGTTTTGTGACTCGAGTGAACCTATTGATGGTGGGGAAGAAGGAAGAGGAATGTAACGTGTTGATAAAGTTCAGTTTTGCTCCATCGTCTTTGGAAATATCAATATTAAAGTCCCCGAGAAGGATGCAGTTTTTGTTTAGTTCATTTAGACTGAGTAATAGTTCATCCAATTTGGAAAGAAAAGTGTCAAGAGGTGAGTCATGGACGCCTCTGCTTATTTCAGCAAGACAATGCCAAGCCACATGCAGCGCGTGTTACAACAGCGTGGCTTTGTAAAAAAGAGTGCGGGTACTTTCCTGGCCCGCCTGCAGTCCAGACCTGTCTCCCATGGAAAATGTGTGGCGCATTATGAAGCGTAACATATGACAGCGGGGACCCCGGACTGTTGAACGACTGAAGCTCTACATAAAACAAGAATGGGAAAGAGTGGAGGAGTTCAAGTACCTCGGAGTCTTGTTCACGAGTGGGGGAAGAGTGGATCGTGAGATCGACAGGCGGATCGGTGCGGCGTCTTCAGTAATGCGGACGTTATACCGATCCGTTGTGGTGAAGAAGGAGCTGAGCCGGAAGGCAAAGCTCTCAATTTACCGGTCGATCTACGTTCCCATCCTCACCTATGGTCATGAGCTTTGGGTCATGACCGAAAGGATAAGATCACGGGTACAAGCGGCCGAAATGAGTTTCCTCCGCCGTGTGGCGGGGTTCTCCCTTAGAGATAGGGTGAGAAGCTCTGCCATCCGGGAGGAACTCAAAGTAAAGCCGCTGCTTCTTCACATGGAGAGGAGCCAGATGAGGTGGTTCGCGCATCTGGTCAGGATGCCACCCGAACGCCTCTATAGTGAGGTGTTTAAGGCACGTCCAACCGGTAGGAGGCCACAGGGAAGACCCAGGACACGTTGGGAACGCCTCGGGATCCCCCGGGAAGAGCTAGACGAAGTGGCTGGGGAGAGGGAAGTCTGGGTTTCCCTGCTTAGGCTGTTGCCCCCACGACCCGACCTCGGAAAAGCGGAAAAAGATGGATGGATGGATGGATGGATGGGAAAGAATTCCACTTTCAAAGCTTCAACAATTAGTTTCCTCAGTTCCCAAACCTTTATTGAGTGTTGTTAAAAGAAAAGGTGATGTAACACAGTGGTGAACATGCCCTTTCCCAACTACTTTGGCACGTGTTGCAGCCATGAAATTCTAATTTACTTATAATTTGCAAAACAAAATAAAGTTTATGAGTTTGAACATCAAATATCTTGTCTTTGTAGTGCATTCAACTGAATATGGGTTGAAAATGATTTGCAAATCATTGTATTCCGTCTATATTTACATCTAACACAATTTCCCAACTCATATGGAAACGGGGTTTGTATAATCAATTGAATAGACTGAAAAGACAAGATATTTCATGTTCACACTGAGTTCAGCCATTATCCACACTAGAAGTGTGGATAATGGGTTTGGCAAAGTAAAGACTGCAACAATATAATTAATTTCCCTTCACCTGCGAACTGATGACTTATCTATTTCAAAACTGGTTTTGCAGCACGGGCAACGGCTGAAGCCACTCTGCCTTGTGGTAATGAGAAACAGCACTAAAATACCCACTCCATTGGTTTTACCATTTACACTTCAAAAATGCTGCCAAGCGGGCGGTTAAAAGCGCAAGCAAACTGTGACCTCTCTCCTACGGATAAGCTCACTCATTCAAGTGTTTCTTTATGTGCTTGCTCAAAGCTTTATTGACCACAAAGACATTCCTTCAGTGCAACAATGGGTGTGTGTGTGTGTGTATAATCCTAATAGGAAACAGAGGGAAAGAAATGTTGTATATAGCCATAAAAAAGATTGGACTGTGTGTAAATAATGATGACACACTTGAGAGACTTCCCAGGGACATAGTGTTCAGAAAAGTCTGATAAGTTGCACAGAAACCTGCACCGTCCTGTCCCAGGTTGGTGCAACTTATCAGTGCCCGCCTTTGTGGAAATGGCTCATGGGGGCTGGGGGAGGCAGGTGGTTGTCATGCGGCCAAAACTACCAGAAAAAGACTTCTTTCAAATGATTGGTACCCAGATGACGCATACAAGCTGTGACCTCTTTCTCTCTTCCTTGGAAAGACTTGGGCCTCGTTCACACTGCTAGTCAGATCCCATTTTGTCCGTCCGTATGTGACCAGTGTCACATTTTTACATGTCCAGCTCACCAGTACAATGCAGAATTTTTGTAAGTGGATACAAGTCAAATACAGTGGGGCAAAAAAGTATTTAGTCAGCCAGCGATTGTGCAAGTTCTCCCACTTAAAAGGATGACAGAGGTCTGTAATTTTCATCATAGGTACACTTCAACTGTGAGAGACAGAATGTGAAAAAAAAATCCAGGAATTCACATTGTAGGAATTTTAAAGAATTTATTTGTAAATTATGGTGGAAAACAAGTATTTGGTCACTTCAAACAAGGAAGATCTCTGGCTCTTACAGACCTGTAAGACTACTGATAATCTCTCTCGATCTGGGGCTCCACGCAAGATCTCATCCCGTGTGGTCAAAATGATCATGAGAACGGTGAGCAAAAATCCCAGAACCACACGGGGGGGATCTGGTGAATGACCTGCAGAGAGCTGGGACCAAAGTAACAAAGGTTACCAATAGCAACACACTACGCCGACAGGGAAACAAATCCAGCAGTGCCAGATGTGTCACCCTGCTTAAGCTGGTGCATGTCCAGGCCCGTCTGAAGTTTGCCAGAGAGCACATGGATGATACAGCAGAGGATTGGGAGAATGTCATGTGGTCAAATGAAACCAAAATAGAAATTTTTGGTATAAACTCAACTTGTCATGTTTGGAGGAAGAAGAATACTGAGTTGCATCCCAAGAACACCAAACCTACTGTGAAGCATTGGGGTGGAAACATCATGCTTTTGGGCTGTTTTTTGGCTAGGGGACAGGACGATTGATCCGTGTTAAGGAAAGAATGAATGGGGCCATGTATCGTGAGATTTTGAGCCAAAACCTCCTTCCATCAGTGAGAGCTTTGAATGGTTGACCAAATACTTTTTTTTCCACCATAATTTACAAATAAATTATTTAAAATTCCTACAATGTGAATTCCTGGATTTTTTTTTTCACATTCTGTCTCTCACAGTTGAAGTGTACCTATGATGAAAATTACAGACCTCTGTCATCATTTTAAGTGGGAGAACTTGCACAATCGCTGGCTGACTAAATACTTTTTTGCCCCACTATAAGTCAAGTATGTATCCGATGTCTAAACGATCGGATCACGTTCATCCGACAAATACGTCATCAAAAAGCCATAAGGGTCATAATTATTAGCCAAAATAGACGGTCGCAAAATTGTTAGTTGACAATTGTGTGTGTGTGTGTGTGTGTGTGTGTGTGTGTGTGTGTGTGTGTGTGTGTGTCGTTCTCGCCATTACTGGATCATAATTGGCTGTCAAAGTGTACCAACTTGTCAGACTACGTCAGGGGTCACCAACGCGGTGCCCGCGGGCACCAGGTAGCCCGTAAGGACCAGGTGAGTAGCCCGCTGGCCTGTTCTAAAAATAGCTCAAATAGCAGCACTTACCAGTGAGCTGCCTCTATTTTTAAAATTGTATTTATTTACTAGCAAGCTGGTCTCGCTTTGCTTAACATTTTTAATTCTAAGTGAGACAAAACTCAAATAGAATTTAAAAATCCAATAAAATATTGACTTGGATTAGGGTTTTTTCCTAGACGCAGAGGGAATTTGGAAAGAGCCAGGTGTGAATGTGAGTACATTTTGATTTATTATCACCATAACTAAAAAAAGACAAACAAAGGGCGCTCACAAGGAGGTACAAGCACTTGGCTATGAAAAAACCAAACTAGCACAATGGCATGACTACAGACAAGAAACAAAAAACGTACACTGAGGCATAAATACAAAACTTACTTGGACCAAAACAAGGGGCATGGATTGCAAGGTGTTCGAGGACATGAAGGAGGTGCAGCATGGATAGGACGAGGACAAAAAAAGAATGGCTTAAATAGCAGCTATGATGATTAGTGAACACAGGTGTGAGGCTGAGGACAGGAACGTGACTAGGAGACCAGGTGAAACTAATGGGTTGGCATGGAGACGAAAACAAACCAGGAAGTGCAAAGACAGAACTAATTGTCCAAAAAACTAAACATAACATGACCAAACTTGGCAAAAAACAAAACATAATCTATAGGCGTGACAACTTGGTCTTCACTTGTTTAAATAAATTCATTTATGTTTTTACTTGGCTTCTTATGACTTTCAGAAAGACAATTTTAGAGAAAAAATACAACATTAAAAATGATTTCAGGATTTTTAAACACATATACATTTTTACCTTTTAAATTCCTTCCTCTTCTTTCCTGACGATTTAAATCAATGTTTAAGTATATTTTTTCATTGTAAAGAATAATAAATACATTTTAATTTGATCATTCATTTTAGCTTCTGTTTTTTCGACGAAGAATATTTGTGAAATATTTCTTCAAACTTATTATGATTAAAATTAAAAAATATATATTCTGGCAAATCTAGAAAATCTGTAGAATCAAATTTAAATCTTATTTTAAAGTGGATTTTAACCTATTTAAAACATGTCATCAAAACTCTAAAATTAATCTTAATCAGGAAAAATTACTAATGATGTTCCATGATTTCTTTTTTTATTTTTTTCAAAAAGATTCGAATCAGCTAGTTTTTCTCTTCATTTTGTTTGGTTGAATTTTGAATTTTTAAGAGTCGAAATTGAAGGTAAACTATGTTTCAAAATTTAAATTTCATTTTTTTACGTGTTTTCTCCTCTTTTAAACCGTCCAATTAAGTGTTTTTTTCATCATTTATTCTCTACAAAAAACCTTCCGTAACAGAAAAAAAATATACGACGAAATGACAGACATAAATACCCATTTTTTTATATATATATATATATATATATATATATATATATATATATATATATATATATATATATATATATTTATTAAAGGTAAATTGAGCAAATTGGCTATTTCTGGCAATTTATTTAAGTGTGTATCAAACTGGTAGCCCTTCGCATTAATCAGTACCCAAGAAGTAGCTCTTGGTTTCAAAAAGGTTGATGACCCCTGGACTATGTCCTCAGACTTCTTCTGTCCAGATGAGTTGTAGGATTTATGATCTAGGGAGCAGGGAAGCAAGGAAACACCTCGCCAGTCGATCTTGTCAAAATTGTACACAGGCTTGTGCGTTAGCACTTATAATAACAATATCACTAATACTTGCAAATATTTATAATAACAATATCACTAACACTTGTTCATATTCATAAGAACAATATCACTAATACTTGTTGATAGATAGATAGATAGATAGATTGATAGATAGATAGATGGATAGATAGATAGATAGATAGATAGATAGATAGATAGATAGATAGATAGATAGATAGATGGATAGATAGATATATAGATAGATAGATAGATGGATGGATGGATGGATGGATGGATGGATGGATGGATGGATGGATGGATGGATGGATGGATGGATGGATGGATGGATGGATGGATGGATAGATAGATGGATGGATGGATAGATAGATAGATAGATAGATAGATAGATAGATAGATAGATAGATAGATAGATAGATAGATAGATAGATAGATAGATAGATAGATAGATAGATAGATAGATAGATAGATAGATAGATAGATAGATAGATAGATAGATAGATAGATGGATGGATGGATAGATAGATACGTTATAACTGTAGAATGATCGAGGGCGAGTTTTTAGTTTCTTATGTGGGTTTATTGTTAGGCAGTTTTATTAACGTCCTACTAGCGCGGTAACAACACACAACAACAGCAGTCACGTTTTCATATACCGTAAAGCAGTTCGTCTGCCGTAAACAGCAATGTTGTGACACTCTTAAACAGGACAATACTGCCATCTACTGTGCAGTCAAGTTTTCGTCTACTGTATGTCATGATCTGCTGCTCGGATCATGACATACTCTGGTTTTGTTCTGTTTTGTATCACATCCTGTTAGTATTTGTCTTCCTTAGTTCCTGGTGGCACTTCCTGTTTTGTTCCGTTTCCATAGTTACGCATTTGTGTCACCTGCCTTTTGTCTTTCACGCGCACCTGCGTTTTGAGTATCCCTCTATTTAAGCCTGCCCTTGTTTGTCATTCGTCCTCGCAGTCTAATTTGCTATTTCATGGAACAGGTGACGTCGCTATCCCCGCTTCCACGCTATTCCCTCGTTTGTTTATTTCCCTAGCTCACATGCTAATGTCTTTTGTTCTTTCTAGCTCACATGCTAGTTCTGTTGGTAATCGTCTCTTGTGCCTTCGTGCAAGTATTTATGTTCTTAGTTTATTCTGTAATGTTAAATAAATCATCATTCTTACCTTCATCCTGTGTCCATTCCGACTGCACCAACGAGAGAACGCAACCGCATCACCACAATGCCAACGAAACGTCACACCGTAAAGCAGTTCGTCTGCCCTAAACAGCAATGTTGTGACACTTTTAAACAGGACAATACTGCCATCTACTGTACATGCTTATGGTTAGAAAAACAGTGTCACACCTGGGTGAAGTCTTGTCTGGTTTCATGTTGTCTTGTCCTTTCCTGTTTTATTTTGAAAGGTTAACTCTCCTTCTCGTTTCAGGTAACTTGCCCTTCCTCCCGTGTCACTGGTCTGTCTCTCCTGATTGCCTGATTGTGCCCACCTGTGTCACCCTCCCTCATGTGTATAAATGTCTCTTCCTCCTCTTGTCTTGTGCCAGAGTATATCGTCTCGCTACGTGCCTCCAGCCTTGTCCACAGCCTTGTACCAAGTTTTGATAAGTATTGTCTCACTTTATTTATTGATTTCTTTGTTTCCTCTAAGAGAGTGATTTTCTGTTGCTAAAGTTTTTCATGCTAGTAATTTGTATCTAGTTCATAGTGCCATGTTTTCCTTTTCCCTCCTTCTGGAGCGTCTTTAGTTTACTGCCTTCTCGACTACTTTGCATGAATGATTTTCCTTTTGTAGATAATTGTAGATTGTTAGTTTTCGCTATTAGATTCGTATAAAAATTTTGCTATTGCCCTTTTCCTCCTTATGGAGTGATTTTTTCTGTTTTCGGCCTTATGCCCTTTGCTACATTCCTTTGTTCCTCAGATAGATTTTGTAGCCACTTTGTTTTGATCACTCTGTTCTAGAGATAGCATAGAAATTTAATTAAATAAAGTCTGAGTTCAATTGTCACTCTTCTGCACCTGAGTCCTTAACAAACAGTGACAGAGAATAGAAGAAGAATGAGAAATTCAACCCTTAACTCAACAATGAGTAGATGAGGGTTATGTGTGTGTGTATATGTGTAAATAAATGAACACTGAAATTCAAGTATTTATTTAATTTATATATATATATATATATAAATATATATATATATATATATATATATATATATATATATATACAAGAAGGACTTGACTTTCAGTGAATTCTTCTAGCTATATATATATATATATATATATATATATATATATAGCTAGAAGAATTCACTGAAAGTCAAGTCCTTCTTATATATATATATATATATATATATATATACATATATTAAATATTTTACTCTTAAGCACGCCCCCCCCAACCCCCACCTCCCGAAATCGGAAGTCTCAAGGTTGGCAAGTATGCAGGTGTGTGTGGGGCCGCGATGTCGGGTTTAAGGTGGGATGGGATGCTTGCCCTTAAGTAGTCAGAGGCCCCCGAGTTTGGTACTACAGCCCCTGTAAGTTGACATTTGACACACTTTCTCTCCGTCCGCCACATCTGGACGATACCCACACAACATGCAGGCAAACGTAAACGCCACATTTGTGGGCGTGGCTTTGGCTTTGTGTGCATTTGTTCAAAAAGAGCTTTCGTATTCCAGCAAGGTTTGTGTTGTCCCTCTCTTTGTGTCAACGTGGTCAGTGCCGCACTTTTCATACAGGCCCACTTTCTTCTCACACGCATTGTTTTCCTTTATAAAACCATTTATTTGAAGGAAAATGTGCCTCAAGTTGAGAGATGGATTGAAGAAAAAGGCTGCTCCCCTGCAATCTTTGCCAGCTTTACCCCTTCGAGGGATTAGCGTTTAGCGTCACGCTCCATGGGGAAGGGGGGGGGCTAATAAATACACATGTGTGCATTCCTCACCCCCTACTCTCTAAACACGCAGTGACGCTGACCTAATGTTCTTGTCATGGAGCACCTAGAAGTTTTTACCACGGCTTCAATAGCAAACAAAATAAAATAAAAACAAAACAAGCAACTTCTCTCTTCATACGGCGAGCAGCAGACGGTGACACTACACGCCCCAAACACATACATTCCTTATTTTTAAGCATATAAAAGTGTGATGGTGCCTTGAAGCATGTTGAGAAAGAGAGCAGAGGGAATAAATAGTGCTCAGCGCCATGTGGGATTGAAAGGGGGAGGGAGAGGCACCAAGGGGAGAACAAGAGGGGATGTTGAGGAGATTCTTTGCACAGTCAGAGCACAAGACCAGGCAACGGGAGGAGAACGTGAACACAAGACCAGGCAACAGCAGGAGAACGTGAACACAAGACCAGGCAACGGCAGAAGAACGTGAACACAAGACCAGGCAACGGCAGGAGAACTTAAACACAAGACCAGGCAACGGCAGGAGAACGTGAACACAAGACCAGGCAACGGCAGGAGAACGTGAACACAAGACCAGGCAACGGCAGGAGAACGTGAACACAAGACCAGGCAACGGCCGGAGAACGTGAACACAAGACCAGGCAACGGCCGGAGAACCTGAACACAAGACCAAGCAACAGCAAGAGAACCTGAACACAAGACCAGGCAACGGCAGGAGAACTTGAACACAAGACCAGGCAACGGCAAGACAACGTGAACACAACAAGACCAGGCAACGGCAAAGGAACTTGAACACAAGACCAGGCAACGGCAAAAGAACCTGAACACAAGACCAAGCAACGGCAAGAGAACCTGAACACAAGACCAGGCAACGGCAGGAGAACTTGAACACAAGACCAGGCAACGGCAAGAAAACTTGAACACAAGACCAAGCAACGGAAAGAGAACGTGAACACAAGACCAGGCAACGGCAAGAGAACTTGAACACAAGACCAGGCAACGGCAAGAGAACGTGAACACAAGACCAGGCAACAGCGAGAGAACTTGAACGCAAGACCAGGCAACAGCGAGAGAACGTGTGGAAAAAGAGTGAAAAGTGGAACCCTCCATCACAGGTACAGGAAACCTATTTTTTTTTGCTGAGGCCTGATTACAAAACAACTTAGTGCTTTATTCTTGTTGACGCAGTCATTATTTATGCTTGATTCAAGTTCCCACAGAAACCATTGAACTTTTATGGCAAAACTCCAGGAGTTAATTGACTCAAGTCCAGAAATCCATCAATCCAATGTTGGTGTCTTATTGATTTTGTAGGAGAGAAGAACTGTGGAGATAAACGTGTGTATTGTGTAGTGCGCACCTGCACCATCAGAGACGATGGGAACAGGAACAAAAACATCTATTCTTCTGTTCTTGAGTACATCTTTAGTTCCATGGATGACAACGAGGTTACTTCTATGTCTGTGGGACGAATTATGCAAATGTTCCATTCCAAATAGGAACTAAAGAGGCCACTTTCCCTCTGGCAGATTGGCCGTTGTTGGGATATTTTCTTATTTGATCATGGATCTGCAAACAGGAGCTCGATTGCTCACCAAAGAGATATTTGCTAGAACTCTCTGTATTTGTGTAGGTGTTCAATACGGCTCCGAGTTAATGAAGCCGCACTGCTTCCTAATGAACTGTGACCATTTAAAACCCTTCCTTGTGGTCAAGATAAAATGTGTTAGATATTCTTTAGTGTCCATTTTGCTCCAAAGTCACTTTTACAACCCTCTGTCGACAAGATGTTGGATTCTGGAGGAGTCATGTCCCCAATGGTATTGATACCCTGTAGGATGATGGTCATGTCCCCAATGGTATTGATACCGTGTAGGATGATGGTCATGTCCCTATGGTATTGATACCGTGTATGATGATGGTCATGTCCCTATGGTATTGACACCCTGTAGGATGATGGTCATGTCCCCAATGGTATTGATACCCTATAGGATCATAGTTATGTCCCCAATGGTATTGATACCGTGTATGTTGATGGTCATGTCCCCAATGGTATTGATACCCTATAGGATGATAGTCATGTCCCCAATGGTATTGATACCCTATAGGATGATAGGCATGTCTCCAATGGTATTGATACCCTATAGGATGATAGTCATGTCCCCAATGGTATTGATACCGTGTATGATGATGGTCATGTCCCTATGGTATTGATACCCTATAGGATGATAGTCATGTCACTATGGTATTGATACCCTATAGGATCATAGTCATGTCCCCAATGGTATTGATACCGTGTATGTTGATGGTCATGTCCCCAATGGTATTGATACCCTATAGGATGAGAGTCATGTCCCCAATGGTATTGATACCGTGTATGTTGATGGTCATGTCCGCAATGGTATTGATACCCTATAGGATATATAGTCATGTCCCCAATGGTATTGATACCGTGTATGATGATGGTCATGTCCCTATGGTATTGATACCCTGTAGGATGATGGTCATGTCCCCAATGGTATTGATACCGTGTATGATGATGGTCATGTCCCTATGGTATTGATACCCTATAGGATGATAGTCATGTCCCCAATGGTATTGATACCGTGTAGGATGATGGTCATGTCCCCAATGGTATTGATACCGTGTATGTAATGGTCATGACCCTATGGTATTGATACCGTGTAGGATGATGGTCATGTCCCAATGGTATTGATACCGTGTAGGATGATGGCCATGTCCCCAATGGTATTGATACCGTGTAGGATGATGGTCATGTCCCTATGGTATTGATACCGTGTAGGATGATGGTCATGTCCCCAATGGTATTGATACCGTGTAGGATGATGGTCATGTCCCTATGGTATTGATACCGTGTAGGATGATGGTCATGTCCCGAATGGTATTGATACCGTGTAGGATGATGGTCATGTCCCTATGGTATTGATACCGTGTATGATGATGGTCATGTCCCTATGGTATTGATACCCTGTAGGATGATGGTCATGTCCCCAATGGTATTGATACCGTGTATGATGATGGTCATGTCCCTATGGTATTGATACCCTGTAGGATGATGGTCATGTCCCCAATGGTATTGATACCGTGTATGATGATGGTCATGCCCCTATGGTATTGATACCCTATAGGATGATAGTCATGTCCCCAATGGTATTGATACCGTGTAGGATGATGGTCATGTCCCTATGGTATTGATACCCTGTAGGATGATGGTCATGTCCCCAATGGTATTGATACCCTATAGGATCATAGTCATGTCCCCAATGGTATTGATACCGTGTATGATGATGGTCATGTCCCCAATGGTATTGATACCCTATAGGATGATAGTCATGTCCCCAATGGTATTGATACCGTGTATGTTGATGGTCATGTCCCCAATGGTATTGATACCCTATAGGATGATAGTCATGTCCCCAATGGTATTGATACCCTATAGGATGATAGTCATGTCTCCAATGGTATTGATACCCTATAGGATGATAGTCATGTCCCCAATGGTATTGATACCCTGTATGATGATGGTCATGTCCCTATGGTATTGATACCCTGTAGGATGATGGTCATGTCCGCAATGGTATTGATACCGTGTATGATGATGGTCATGTCCCTATGGTATTGATACCCTATAGGATGATAGTCATGTCACTATGGTATTGATACCCTATAGGATCATAGTCATGTCCCCAATGGTATTGATACCGTGTATGTTGATGGTCATGTCCCCAATGGTATTGATACCCTATAGGATATATAGTCATGTCCCCTAGGGTATTGATACCATGTATGATGATGGTCATGTCCCTATGGTATTGATACCCTGTAGGATGATGGTCATGTCCCCAATGGTATTGATACCGTGTATGATGATGGTCATGTCCCTATGGTATTGATACCCTATAGGATGATAGTCATGTCCCCAATGGTATTGATACCGTGTAGGATGATGGTCATGTCCCCAATGGTATTGATACCGTGTATGTAATGGTCATGACCCTATGGTATTGATACCGTGTAGGATGATGGTCATGTCCCAATGGTATTGATACCGTGTAGGATGATGGCCATGTCCCCAATGGTATTGATACCGTGTAGGATGATGGTCATGTCCCTATGGTATTGATACCGTGTAGGATGATGGTCATGTCCCCAATGGTATTGATACCGTGTAGGATAATGGTCATGTCCCTATGGTATTGATACCGTGTAGGATGATGGTCATGTCCCCAATGGTATTGATACCGTGTATGATGATGGTCATGTCCCTATGGTATTGATACCCTGTAGGATGATAGTCATGTCCCTATGGTCTTGATACCGTGTATGTTGATGGTCATGTCCCCAATGGTATTGATACCCTGTAGGATGATGGTCATGTCCCTAAGGAATTGATACCCTGTCTGATGATGGTCACGTCCCTATGGTATTGATACCCTGATATGTCCCTCCACAGACATGACATCACTACATGTGCTTCTCCTTGTTCTGATGAGTTGGCCTGGCCTCCACGCCGAGGGCGCTTCCACTTCTCCTCCCATCACGCGTCCACGGATCACATTCATCACAGACTTCGGTGCAGACGATTACGAGGACTATTACGACGAGGACGAGCAGGCCAGCCGGGTGCCGCCCGTGGTTCTGGCCACCACCAGGACTCACTTCCTTCAGCGCGAGCTCTGCCCGTTCAACCCCTGCTCGGAGCAGCAGGTGCCCTGTGCCCAGCTGGCGGACACCAGGGGTTGTCTCTGTCCTGGCGTCAGCGGGCCGGACACGCCTCCGCATGCGCCGCGAGTCCAAGCCCTGGTGCCAATCAGGGAGGGGGACAACCGGGGCAAGGTGGAGGTGCAGTGGTGTTCTCCTTCTTCCGTGGTGACTCAGTACAAGGTGGTGGTGGAAGGAAGAGACGGACAAGTCCTGGAATTTGGCAACGCTTTCCGACGAAGTCCGGTGGGGTTTCTGGAAGCAGGAACAAAGGTCTGTGTGGAGGCGGTGAACAAAGCCGGACACAGCACACCCTCCCAGTTCTCCTGCCAGCGCTATGATCCTCCGTCTTCAGACTTCAACATATTGGCAGCCATCGTCTGTGGAGGAGTCGCCCTTCTGCTCCTCGTCTCGGCCATCATCTTCTGGAGATGTTGGACCAGCAAAAAGGCAAAGAGAGACTCGGCCGATGGACTTGGTAACCCTTCATATAACAAGGAAGAGACTCTGTGAGATACACTAGGAGAGCTTATTTACCATAGAGAGGTGCCAAGAACTAGACAATCTTAGGGGGTTACAACTACATGTTTTTGCGGGCAAATTGACTAATGTAGATTCCTAGACGTTTTTTGGAAATATTTTGTGATATAAAACTTTGGTAATAAAATGAGCCTATTTGGATCAATACAAGTGGGTACAGTTTGTTCTATCTATTGATTTATTTCCCATAGTACACTCATCTCAGGGCATTAGATCATCACAGCTCCAAACATGTATATTCCAAAACTAGGAGGGGGTGCCTGGGCAAGGATGGGTTCACCCTATAGTAGTGATAAACACAACTAGATGTGACTAATCTAAGTCTAAGACTAGATGTGATCAATCTAAGTCTAAGACTAGATGTGACCAATCTAAGTCTAAGACTAAATGTGACCAATCTAAGTCTCAGACTAGATGTGACAAATTTAAGTCTAAGACGAGATGTGACCAATCTAAGTCTTAGACTAGATGTGATAAATCTAAGTCTAAGACGAGATGTGATCAATCTAAGTCTAAGGATAGATGTGACCAATCTAAGTCTAAGACTAAATGTGACCAATCTAAGTCTCAGACTAGATGTAACAATCTAAGTCTAAGACTAGATGTGACCCATCTAAGTCTAAGACTAGATGTGATCAATCTAAGTCTAAGACTAGATGTGACCAATCTAAGTCTAAGACTAAATGTGACCAATCTAAGTCTCAGACTAGATGTGACAAATTTAAGTCTAAGACGAGATGTGACCAATCTAAGTCTTAGACTAGATGTGATAAATCTAAGTCTAAGACGAGATGTGATCAATCTATGTCTAAGGCTAGATGTGACCAATCTAAGTCTAAGACTAAATGTGACCAATCTAAGTCTCAGACTAGATGTAACAATCTAAGTCTAAGACTAGATGTGACCCATCTAACTCTAAGACGAGATGTGACCCATCTAAGTCTCAGACTGGATGTGACAAATCTAATTCCTACACTAGATGTAACAATCCAAGTCTAAGACTAGATGTAACAATCAAAGTCTAAGACTAGATGTAAACCAGTCTAAGTCTAAGACGAGATGTAAACCAGTCCAAGTTTAAGACGAGTTGTGACCCATTCAAGTCTAAGACTAGATGTGACCAATCTAAGTCTAAGACTAGATGTGACAAATCTAATTCTTACACTAGATATAACGATGAAAGTCTAAGACTAGATGTAACAATCTAAGTCTAAGACTAGATGTAACAATCTAAGTCCAAGACTAGCTGTAAAAAAATCTAAGTCTAAGACTAGATGTGACCAATCTAGTCTAAGACTAGATGTGACCAATCTAAGTCTAAGACTAAATGTGACAAATCTAATTCCTACACTAGATGTAACAATCCAAGTCTAAGACCAGATGTAAAAATCAAAGTCTAAGACTAGATGTAACAATCAAAGTCTAAGACTAGATGTAAATCAGTCTAAGTCTAAGATGAGATGTGACCCGATTAAGTCAAAGACTAAATGTGACCAATCTAAGTCTAAGACTAGATGTGACAAATGTAATTCTTACACTAGATATAACAATGAAAGTCTAAGACTAGATGTAACAATCTAAGTCCAAGACTAACTGTAACAAAATCTAAGTCTAAGACTAGATGTGACATATCTTAGTCTAAGACTAAATGTAAAAAGCTAGTCCAAGACTAGATGTGACAAATCTAATTCTTACACTAGATGTAACAAGGAAAGACTAAGACTAGATGTAACAATCTAAGTCTAAGACTAGATGTGACCCATCTAAGTCTAAGACTAGATGTGACCCATCTAGGTCTAACACGAGATGTGACCAATCTAAGTCTCAGACTAGATGTGACAAATCTAATTCCTACACTAGATGTAACAATCCAAGTTTAAGACTAGATGTAACAATCAAAGTCTAAGACTAGATGTAAACCGGTCTAAGTCTAAGACGAGATGTAAACCAATCTAAGTTTAAGACGAGATGTGACCCATTTAAGTCTAAGACTATATGTGACATATCTAATTCTTACACTAGATGTAACAATGAAAGTCTTAGACTAGATGTAACAATCTAAGTCTAAGACTAGATGTAACAATCTAAGTCTAAGATTAGATGTAACAATCTAAGTCTAAGACTAGATGTGACCCATCTAGGTCTAAGACGAGATGTGACCAATCTAAGTCTCAGACTAGATGTGACAAATCTAATTCCTACACTAGATGTAACAATCCAAGTCTAAGACTAGATGTAACAATCAAAGTCTAAGACTAGGTGTAACAATCAAAGTCTAAGACTAGATGTAAACCAGTCCAAGTCTAAGACGAGATGTGACTCATTTAAGTCTAAGACTAGATGTGACCAATGTAAGTCTAAGACTAGATGTGACAAATCTAATTCCTACACTATATGTAACAATGAAAGTCTAAGACTAGATGTAACAATCTTAGTCTAAGACTAAATGTAACAATCTAAGTCCAAGACTAGATGTAACAATCTAAGTCTAAGACTAGATGTGACCCATCTACGTCCTAGACTAGATGTAAAAATCTAAGTCTAAGACTAGATGTGACCAATCTAGTCTAAGAGTAGAAGTGACCAATCTAAGTCTAGGACTAGATGTAACAATCAAAGCCTAACACTAGATGTAACAATCAAAGTCCAAGACTAGATGTGAACCATCTAAGACTAAATGTGACCCATCTAAGTCCAAGACTAGATGTAACCCATCTCAGTGTAAGACTAGATGTAACAATAAAAGTCTAAGACTAGATGTGACCAATCTAAGTCTAAGACTAGATGTAACAATCTAAGTCTAAGACTAGATGTGACCAGTTTAAGTCTAAAACTAGATGTGACCAGTCTAAGTCTAAGACAAGATGTGACCAGTCTAAGTCTAAGACTAGATGTAACAATCCAAGTCTAAGACGAGATGTAACAGTCTAAGTCTAAGACGAGATGTAACAATCAAAGTCTAAAACTAGGACAATCTTTTCTCAGACTAGATGAGACCAGTCTAAGTCTAAGACAAGATGTGACCAATCTAAGTCTAAGACTAGATGTGACCAATCTAAGTCTAAGACTAGATGTAACAATCTAAGTCTAGGACGAGATGTAACAATCTAAGCCTAAGACAAGATGTAGCAATCTAAGTCTAAGACTAGATGTGACCAATCTAAGTCTAAGACAAGATGTAACAATCTAAGTCTAAGACTAGATGTGACCCATCTAAATCCAAGACCGGATGTAACAATCTAAGTCTAAGACTAGATTTTATATCTGGTGCGTTATTCTTGTGCAGGTCAAAAAATATCTCTGGCCAGCACCAGAGTGGCAAGGTGCGGTCGTAGAACTGGAGTGGCAAGGTGCGAGGCGTAGAACTGGAGTGGCAAGGTGCAGGCGTAGAACGGCGTAAGCAGGAAGGAAAGTGTAGTACACAGGAAGACTTGTCCTTGTCCTTTTCGCACATTTCATCCAAATCTGTCCAGAACTTTTTGAGTTGAGCAGACAAACAAACCCTGGCAAATAAAAACGTATTTGGCGCGGGTAAGAAAGTCTGCTTTCTGCCAGGCAAATCTCACCACTTTCATCCCAAGCGTTTCCAAGGAAACTGCAGCCAGCCAATCACGACACAAATCACCCCAGAAAACGTACTTTGCATGGCAGGAAATGCAAGTAAAGCCAAAATCTTCTTGAAGAATCTTCAATCCAGACGTCCATTGTTCAGACATAAAGCACCACCCAGACAGTTTACGTCAAGGCAAAGATCAGTTTGTGTTCAAAGTTACTTCACTTTTCTTACAAACACACTCATATCAACAAGTCCACTGTGGAGGACATTACCTGTCAGCAAGTAAAAGATCATTGGCTGTTTGGATCCTGACTTCAAAAAGTGTCAAAAAGGATCTTCTTCAGTCATTGGATGCAGAATTATTGGCACTAAAGTACATTGAGTGATTGATGTTCTCCCCGTGAATGCGTGGGATCTCTCCGGATACGCCGGCTTCCTCCCATCTCCAAAGACATGCACCTGGGGATAGGCTCCTCCCACCTTCAAAGACATGCACCTGGGGATAGGCCCCTCCCACCTTCAAAGACATGCACCTGGGGATAAGCTCCTCCCACCTCCAAAGACATGCACCTGGGGATAGGCTCCTCCCACCTTCAAGGACATGCACCTGGGGAAAGGCCCCTCCCACCTCCACATATGCGGTCCTCTCCAAGGTTTCTCATAGTCATCATTGTCACTGTCCCCGACGTCCCACTGGGTGTGAGTTTTTCCTTGCCCTTATGTGGGCTCTGTACCAAGGATGAGACACTTGTGATTTAAGGCTATATAAATAAACATTGATTGATGATATATATATATATATATATATATATATATATATATATATATATATATATATATATATATATATATATACCTGTGATGAGGTGGCGACTTGTCCAGGTTGTACCCCGCCTACCGCCCGAATGCAGCTGAAATAGGCTCCAGCGATCTCAAAAGGGACAAGCGGTAGGAAAAATGGATGGATGGATAAATATACATACACAAGTCCTCAAATGATGTTGATATTCAACACAAAAAAAACAAAAACAAATATATATATAATTTTTTTTTTTTTTTTTTTTTTAATTGAAATTAAAATAAACCAGGCGTTTTTTTTTGTTTTTGTACTGTAGAAACGGGGTCACCAACGCGGTGCCCGCGGACACCAGGTCGCCCGTAAGGACCAGATGAGTCGCCCGCTGGCCTGTTCTAAAAATAGCTCAAATAGCAGCACTTACCAGTGAGCTGCCTCTATTTTTTAAATTGTATTTATTTACTAGCAAGCTGGTCTCGCTTTGCTGGACATTTTTAATTCTAAGAGAGACAAAACTCAAATAGAATTTAAAAATCCAAGAAAATATTTTAAAGACTTGGTCTTCACTTGTTTAAATAAATTAATTTGTTTTTTTACTTTGCTTCTTATAACTTTCATAAAGACAATTTCAGAGAAAAAATACAACCTTAAAAATGATTTTAGGATTTTTAAACACATATACATTTTTACCTTTTAAATTCCTTCCTCTTCTTTACTGACAATTTAAATCAATGTTCAAGTAAATTATTTTTTTTATTGTAAAGAATAATAAATACATTTTAATTTAATTCTTCATTTTAGCTTCTGTTTTTTCAACGAAGAATATTTGTAAAATATTTCTTCAAACTTATTATGATTAAAATTCAAAAAAACTATTCTGGCAAATCTAGAAAATCTGTAGAATCAAATTGAAATCTTATTTCAAAGTCTTTTGAATTTCTTTTAAAATTTTTGTTCTGGAAAATCTAGAAGAAATAATGATTTGTCTTTGTTAGAAATATAGCTTGGTTCAATTTGTTATATATTCTAACAAAGTGCAGATTGGATTTTAACCTTTTTAAAACATGTCATCTAAATTCTAAAATTAATCTTAATCAGGAAAAATTATTAATGATGTTCAATAATTCTTTTTTTTTTTTTTTTTCAAAAAGATTCGAATTAGCTAGTTTTTCTAATCATTTTTTTCGGTTTAATTTTGAATTTTAAAGAGTCAAAATTGAATTTAAACTGTTTCAAAATTTTATTTAAATTTTTTTCCCGTTTTCTCCTCTTTTAAACCGTTCAATTAAGTGTTTTTTCATCATTTATTCTCTACAAAAACCTTCCGTAAAAGGAAAAAAAATGTACGATGGAATGACAGACAGAAATCCCCATTTTTTTTATACGTATAGATTTATTTATGAAAGGTAAATTGAGCAAATTGGCTATTTCTGCCAATTCATTTAAGTGTGTATCAAACTGGTAGCCTTTTGCATTAATCAGTACCCAATAAGTAGCTCTTGGTTTCAAAAATGTTGGTGACCCCTGCTATACAGCATGCTGTGATATCTACCAATGCTACTGAGTGCTGTACCATCCATCCATCCATCCATTTTTCTATCGCTTATTCCCTTTTGGGGTCGTGGGGGGCGCTGGCGCCTATCTCCGCTACAATCGGGTGGAAGGTGGTTAACACCCTGGACAAGATGCCCCCTCATCACAGGGCCAACACAGATAGACAGTGAGTTGTAAATAAACAGAGTTCACTTTATAAATTAATACCTTCCGTTTGGTCATTCAACACCCACTATATTCTCACTTCCTTTCGCTTTTATTTTGAAGTCAATGAGCTGCTGTCCGAACGCCGATATGATTGGCTGTGAGCACTACAAGCCCCGCCTTCTCTAGGTATATGCTCCAATGATATTCCAGCATGAAGGCGGGCATTAAGAAGTGACGTTCATTGATTGAAGGTCGAGGAAGACGGAAGTAGACTTCTCAATGTTCACCGGCGTGGCGGCTTCAGGTGAATAAACTTACTTCTCCTTTTAATAACTTACTCCTCCTTTTAATCACTACCATTGAATATTGCGGAGAAACGCTCTCTCTCATAACAGAGCAAAAAATCTTACATGTACAGATTGGGATTAGTGTTAATAGCTTCGGGCTAAAATCATATTTCCGGTACCACAAACTGTTTATTTATTTATTTGTCAATGAGCGTCATGACTCTGCAAAATGTTAAAACTGTTTATTGATTTACCGGTATTTCCTTGAATTGCCGCCTGGGCGTTAATTAATTTAAAACCTCTTCTCACTCCGGCACTTACCAAATGCATGCAGTAAAAAATTGAGTGTGATGTAAGCTTGGACCTTAAAGGCCTACTGAAATTAGATTTTCTTATTCAAACGGGGAAAGCAGGTCCATTCTATGTGTTATACTTGATCATTTCGCGAAATTGCTGTATTTTTGCTGAAAGGATTTAGTAGAGAACATTGACGATAAAGTTTGCAACTTTTGGTCGCTAATAAAAAAGCCTTGTTTGTACCGGAAGTAGCAGACGATGTGCGCGTGACGTCATGGGTTGTAGGGCTCCTCACATCTGAACATTGTTTACAATCATAGCCAGCAGCAGCTAGAGCTATTCGGACTGAGAAAGCGACAATTTCCCTATTAATTTGAGCGAGGATGAAAGATTCGTGGATGAGGAAATTTTGAGAGAAAAAAAAGGCGATTGTATTGGGAGGGATTCAGATGTTTTTAGACATATTTACTAGGATAATTCTGGAAAATCCCTTATCTGCCTATTGTGTTGCTAGTCTTTTAGTGAGTTAAATAGTACCTGAAAGTCGGAGTGGTGTGGTAACGGGTGTGTTGACGCCAGAGTCTTTGAAGGAAGTCACGGCAGCTGCAGCAGGACAGAAGCTCCGCTGATCTCCGGTAAGAGCCGACCTATTACCACAATTGTATCACTGAAAACTGCCGGTTGACATGTTCGCTTGACCGCTCTGATCCATAGCGTGGTCTGTAGTAGTGGGTTTCAGTAGGCCTTTAAGTTGCAGGTGCTACGAGTTTGAACCGCCAGTAATACTAAGCATGCGCTAATTATTTTGAGAAGCAAGTTTGACCCGGCAGTAATTCAAGGCAGGCGCATACTATATACCCGGCGGCAATTCCAGGAAATACGGTATTTGTCAATGGAAGGAGCGTCATGACTCTGCAAAATGTTCAAACTGTTTATTTATTTATTTGTCACTGGAAGGAGCGTCATCCATCCATCCATTTTCTACCGCGTATTCCCTTTGGGGGCGCTGGTGGCTACCTCAGCTATAATCGGGCGGAAGGCGGGGTACACCCTGGACAAGTCGCCCCCTCATCGCAGGGCGGAAGGAGCGTCATGACTCTGCAAAATGTAAAAACAGTTTATTTATTTATTTGTCAATTGAAGGAGCGTCATGACTCTACAAAATTTAAAAACTATTTATTTGTCAATGGAAGGGGTGTCATGACTCTACAAAATGTTAAAACTGTTTATTTATTTATTTGTCAATTGAAGGAGCGTCATGACTCTACAAAATTTAAAAACTATTTATTTGTCAATGGAAGGGGTGTCATGACTCTACAAAATTTAAAAATACTTCTTTATTTGTCAATGGAAGGGGTGTCATGACTCTACAAAATGTTACAACTTTTTGTTTATTTATTTGTCAATTGATGGAGCCTCATGACTCTGCAAAATGTAAAAACTGTTTATTTAGTTATTTCTCAATGGAAGGAGCGTCATGACTCTGCAAAATGTAAAAACTGTTTATTTATTTATTTGTCAATTGAAGGAGCGTCATGACTCTACAAAATTTAAAAACTATTTATTTGTCAATGGAAGGGGTGTCATGACTCTACAAAATGTTAAAACTTTTTATTTATTTATTTGTCAATTGAAGGACCGTCATGACTCTACAAAATTTAAGAACTATTTATTTGTCAATGGAAGGGGTGTCATGACTCTACAAAATGTTAAAACTTTTTATTTATTTATTTGTCAATTGAAGGAGCGTCATGACTCTGCAAAATGTTACAACTTTTTATTTATTTATTTGTCAATTGAAGGAGCGTCATGACTCTACAAAATTTAAAAACGTTCTTTATTTGTCAATGGAAGGGGTGTCATGACTCTACAAAATGTTACAACTTTTTATTTATTTATTTGTCAATTGAGGCGCCAGCGCCCCCCGCGACCCCGAAAGGGAATAAGCGGTAGAAAATGGATGGATGGATATTTGTCAATTGATGGAGCGTCATGACTCTGCAAAATGTTATAACTTTTTATTTATTTATTTGTCAATTGAAGGAGCGTCATGACTCTACAAAATTTAAAAATGTTCTTTATTTGTCAATGGAAGGGGTGTCATGACTCTACAAAATGTTACAACTTTTTATTTATTTATTTGTCAATTGATGGAGCGTCATGAATCTGCAAAATGTAAAAACTGTTTATTTGTTTATTTGTCAATGGAAGGAGCGCCATGACTGCAAAATGTTAAAACTGTTTGTTTATTTGTCAATGGAAGGAGCGTCATGACTCTGCAAAATGTTAAAACTGTTTATTTGTTTATTTATTTGTCAATGGAAGGAGCGTCATGACTCTGCAAAATGTAACAACTTTTTATTTATTTATTTGTCAATGGAAGGAGCGTCATGACTCTACAAAATGTTAAAACTGTTTATTCATTTGTCACTTGAAGAAGCGTCATGACTCTGCAAAATGTAAAAACGGTTTATTTGTTTATTTATTTGTCACTTGAAGGAGCGTCATGACTCTGCGAAATGTAAAAGTGTGCAAATTGTTGCGATAGCAAACCCGGAAGTCCGAAGTGTCATCAAGCAGCAACATGATCAACAAACTCGTAAAGTGAACGTTATTACTTTTAGAATAAAACTTCAAGTTAATAGAAATGATTAGCATGAGCGTCGTTACTCTAGATCAGGGGTCACCAACGCGGTGCCCGTAAGGACCAGATGAGTCGCCCGCTGGCCTGTTCTAAAAATAGCTCAAATAGCAGCACTTACCAGTGAGCTGCCTCTATTTTTTAAATTTTATTTATTTACTAGAAAGCTGGTCTCGATTTGCTCGACATTTTTAATTCTAAGAGAGACAAAACTCAAATAGAATTTGAAAATCCAAGAAAATATTTTAAAGACTTGGTCTTCACTTGTTTAAATGAATTCATTTATATTTTTACTTTGATTCTTATAACTTTCAGAAAGACAATTTTAGAGAAAAAATACAACCTTAAAAATGATTTTAGGATTTTTAAACATATATACCTTTTAAATTCCTTCCTCTTCTTTCCTGACAATCTAAATCAATGTTCAGGTATTTTTTTTTTATTGTAAAGAATAATGAATACATTTTAATTTAATTCTTCATTTTAGCTTCTGTTTTTTCGACGAAGAATATTTGTGAAATATTTCTTCAAACTTATTATGATTAAAATTTAAAAAAAATATTCTGGCAAATCTAGAAAATCTTTAGAATCAAATTGAAATCTTATGTCAAAGTCTTTTGAATTTCTTTTAAAATTTTTGTTCTGGAAAATCTAGAAGAAATAATGATTTGTCTTTGTTAGAAATATAGCTTGGTCCAATTTGTTATATACTCTAACAAAGTGCAGATTGGATTTTAACCAATTTAAAACATATCATCAAAATTTTAAAATTAATCTTAATCAAGAAAAATTACTAATGATGTTCCATAAATTATTTTTTACATTTTTTCAATACGATTCGAATTAGCTAGTTTTTCTCTTCCTTTTTTTCGGTTGAATTTTGAATTTTGAAGAGTCGAAATTGAAGATAAACTATGTTTCAAAATGTATTTTTTTTCCTGTTTTCTCCTCTTTTAAACCGTTCAATTAAGTGTTTTTTTTCATCATTTATTCTCTATAAAAACCCTCCCTAAAAGGAAAAAAATTGTACGACGGAATGACAGACAGAAATACTCATTTTTTATATATATATATATATATATATATATATATATATATATATATATATATATATATATATAGATTTATTTATTAAAGGTTAATTGAGCAAATTGGCTATTTCTGGCAATTTATTTAAGTGTGTATCAAACTGGTAGCCCTTCGCATTAATCAGTACCCAAGAAGTAGCTCTTGGTTTCAAAAGGTTGGTGACCCCTGATCTAGATTGTAAATACACTTTGACACACATTGTGTGCCCATGCAAAACCCAGATTTAAGAAATGTGAGTGGGCACACCTGACTTTCTCAACTTGGTTACATATGTAAACACACAACTTGTTTAAATATGTAAACACACAACTTGTTTACATATGTCAACACACAACTTGTTTACATATGTCAACACACAACCTGTTTACATATGTAAACACACAACTTGTTTACATATGTCCACACACAACTTGTTTACATATGTCAACACACAACTTGTTTACATATGTCAACACACAACTTGTTTACATATGTCAACGCACAACTTGTTTACATATGTCAACGCACAACTTGTTTACATATGTCAACGCACAACTTGTTTACATATGTCAACGCAAAACTTGTTTACATATGTCAAAAAACAACTTGTCTACATATGTCAACACGCGACCTGTATACATATGTCAACACACAACCTGTATACATATGTCAACACACAACCTGTTTACATATGTAAACACACAACTTGTTTACATATGTAAACACACAACTTGTTTACATATGTCAACACACAACCTGTTTACATATGTCAACACACAACTTGTTTACATTTGTCAACACACAACTTGTTTACATATGTCAACACACAACTTGTTTACATATGTCAACACACAACTTGTTTACATATGTCAACACACAACTTGTTTACATATGTCAACGCAAAACTTGTTTACATATGTCAAAAAACAACTTGTCTACATATGTCAACACGCGACTTGTCTACATATGTCAACACGCGACTTGTCTACATATGTCAACACGCGACCTGTATACATATGTCAACACGCGACCTGTATACATATGTCAACACACAACTTGTTTACATATGTCAACAAACAACAGTGGTCCAGGAACCACTATAATACAGTAGTGTAGTAGACCTAAGTATTCAATAAGTACCACCATAATGACAACATTAAATACAGTAGTGTAGTAGACGTAAGTATTCATTAAGTACCACTATAATGACAACATTAAATACAGTAGTGTAGTAGACCAAAGTACTCATTAAGTACCACCATAATGACAACATTAAATACAGTAGTGTAGTAGACCTAAGTACTCATTAAGTGCCACCATAATGACAACATTAAATACAGTAGTGTAGTAGACCTAAGTATTCATTAAGTATCTCCATAATGACAACATTAAATATAGTAGTGTAGTAGACCTAAGTATTCATTAAGTATCTCCATAATGACAACATTAAATATAGTAGTGTAGTAGACCTAAGTATTCATTAAGTATCTCCATAATGACAACATTAAATATAGTAGTGTAGTAGACTTAAGTATTCATTAAGTACCACCATCATGCCAACATTAAATATAGTAGTGTAGTAGACCTAAGTATTGATTAAGTACTAGCATGATGACAACATTAAATACAGTAGTGTAGTAGACCTAAGTATTCATTAAGTACCACCATAATGACAACATTAAATACAGTAGTGTAGTAGACCTAAGTATTCATTAAGTACCCCTATAATGACAACATTAAATACAGTAGTGTAGTAAACCTAAGTATTCATTAAGTACCACCATAATGACAACATTAAATACACTAGTGTAGTAGACCTAAGTATTCATTAATTACCACCATAATGAAAACATTAAATATAGTAGTGTAGTAGACCTAAGTATTCATTAAGTACCACCATAATGAAAACATTAAATATAGTAGTGTAGTAGACCTAAGTATTCATTAAGTACCACCATAATGAAAACATTAAATACAGTAGTGTAGTAGACCTAAGTATTCATTAAGTACCACCATGACGACAACATTAAATACAGTAGTGTAGTAGACCTAAGTATTCATTAAGTACCACCATAATGACAACATTAAATACAGTAGTGTAGTAGACCTAAGTTTTCATTAAGTACCACCATAATGACAACATTAACCACAGTAGTGTAGTAGACCCAAGTATTCATTAAGTACCAGCATAATGACAACATTGAATACAGTAGTGTAGTAGACCTAAGTATTCATTAAGTACCACCATAATGAAAACATTAAATGCAGTAGTGTAGTAAACCTAAGTATTCATTAAGTACCACCATAATGAAAACATTAAATATAGTAGTGTAGTAGACCTAAGTATTCATTAAGTACCCCTATAATGACAACATTAAATACAGTAGTGTAGTAGACCTAAGTATTCATTAAGTACCACCATAATGACAACATTAAATACAGTAGTGTAGTAGACCTAAGTATTCATTAGGTACCACCATAATGAAAACATTAAATATAGTAGTGTAGTAGACCTAAGTATTCATTAAGTACCACCATAATGAAAACATTAAATACAGTAGTGTAGTAGACCTAAGTATTCATTAAGTACCACCATAATGACAACATTAAATACAGTAGTGTAGTGGACCTAAGTATTCATTAAGTACCACCATAATGACAACATTAAATACAGTAGTGTAGTAGACCTAAGTACTCATTAAGTACCACCATAATGACAACATTAAATACAGTAGTGTAGTAGACCTTAGTATGCATTAAGTACCACCATAATGACAACATTAAATACAGTAGTGTAGTAGACCTAAGTATTCATTAAGTACCACCATAATGACAACATTAACCACAGTAGTGTAGTAGACCTAAGTATTCATTAAGTACCAGCATAATAAAAACATTAAATACAGTAGTGTAGTAGACCTAAGTATTCATTAAGTACCACCATAATGACAACATTAAATACAGTAGTGTAGTAGACCTAAGTATTCATTAAGTACCACCATAATGACAACATTAAATACAGTAGTGTAGTAGACCTAAGTATTCATTAAGTACCACCATAATGACAACATTAAATACAGTAGTGTAGTAGACCTAAGTATTCATTAAGTAACCCCATAATGACAACATTAAATACAGTAGTGTAGTAGACCCAAGTATTCATTAAGTACCACCATAATGTCAACATTAAATACAGTAGTGTAGTAGACCTAAGTATGCATTAAGTACCACCATAATGACAACATTAAATACAGTAGTGTAGTAGACCTAAGTATTCATTAAGTAACACCATAATGACAACATTAAATACAGTAGTGTAGTAGACCTAAGTATTCATTAAGTACCACCATAATGACAACATTAAATACAGTCGTGTAGTAGACCTAAGTATTCATTAAGCACCAGCATCATGCCAACATTAAATTCAGGCCTACATGAGAGTCATGACTTATTTCCATGCAGCTACAAGTGACATCGCATATGATGACCTCAGAGCACTTTTGGACAAAAGCCCAAACTTACTTCTGGTTGATGTCCGTACAAAGGAGGAAGTGGATAAGGGACGCATACCTGGATCCCTTCACATCCCAGGTAAGGTACCCTTTTTCTCTCATACTTGGAGGGTGTAGAAACTTGCAGGGAACGCTGAGTTGCAATTTGAACATTTGAAGTGTCCTCCCATGTGAAACAGTGAACACGGTAGGAGAGGCCTTCACCATGGATGCAGAAGCCTTCAAGAGTAAATATGGAGTCAGCAAACCAGCGTTGGACTCTACAGAGCTGGTCTTCCACTGCCAGATGGGCAAGCGAGGCTCAACGGCCACAAGCAAAGCTGTGGAACTTGGCTACGTGAAGTGAGTCAACTCCTACTTTCATAGCAGACATAATACAGCACCTCTACTTCACAAACAGCAGAAGACATTGTTGCTACTCTTTCTCTATTGCATTGAAACATCTGCCATCTTTGCAACACTTTAACAACACAACTGACGACACTATCTACATGCCACACTCACACAGAAGGTAAACACTTTAACAACAAAACTGACTGCACTATCTACATGCCACACTCACACTGATGGTTAACACTTAAACAACACAACTGATGACACTATCTGCATGCCACACTCACACTGATGGTTAACACTTAAACAACACAACTGATGACACTATCTACATGCCACACTCACACCGATGGTAAACACTTTAACAACAACTGACTACACTATCTACATGCCACACTCACACAGAAGGTAAACACTTTAACAACACAACTGACTGCACTATCTACATGCCACACTCACACAGAAGGTAAACACTTTAACAACAAAACTGACTGCACTATCTACATGCCACACTCACACTGATGGTTAACACTTAAACAACACAACTGATGACACTATCTGCATGCCACACTCACACTGATGGTTAACACTTAAACAACACAACTGATGACACTATCTACATGCCACACTCACACCGATGGTAAACACTTTAACAACACAACTGACTACACTATCTACATGCCACACTCACATTGATGGTTAACACTTAAACAACACAACTGATGACACTATCTACATGCCACACTCACACCGATGGTAAACACTTTAACAACACAACTGACTACACTATCTACATGCCACACTCACACAGAAAGTAAACACTTTAACAACACAACTGACTACACCAGGGGTCACCAACATGGTATAAACTCAACTTGTCGTGTTTGGAGGAAGAAGAATACTGAGTTGCATCCCAAGAACACCACACCTACTGTGAAGCATGGGGGTGGAAACATCATGCTTTGGGGCTGTTTGTCTGCTAAGGGGACAGGACGATTGATCCGTGTTATGGAAAGAATGAATGGGGCCATGTATCGTGACATTTTGAGCTATAACCTCCTTCCATCAGTGAGAGCTTTGAATGGTTGACCAAATACTTATTTTCCAGCATAATTTACAAATAAATTCTTTAAAATTCCTACAATGTGAATTCCTGGATTTTTTTTTCACATTCTGTCTCTCACAGTTGAAGTGTACCTATGATGAAAATTACAGACCTCTGTCATCATTTGAAGTGGGAGAGCTTGCACAATCGCTGGCTGACTAAATACTTTTTTGCCCCACTGTAAAGTTAAAGTACCAGAAGTTGTAAAAAATATCAATAATTATGGATAGTGGCCAATATAAACAACATAGTTTTCAGCCCTATGATCCTAACTGTTGTCTTTCTGTGTTTCAGTGCACGGAATTACGCTGGCGGATACAAGGAGTGGTCCCACAAAGCAGGGCAGTGACTTATATATAGAGGTGCTTACATATAAATGCTTGTATATAAGTCACTTGTATGTAAGTGATTATATATAAGTGCCTAAATATAAGTGCTTATATATAAGTCACCTTTTCAAAAGCCTTTGAATGCCAAATTCAGGGGAAAAGATTGATTTTTTTTTCATTTATTCCCTTCTGTTTTTCAGCCGCACTTCCTGTCGTAATGAAATAAATCAATTGTGGTATTTCCTCGCTTGTATTTGTTCATCTTTGTTGAGTCTTAATATCTAAAACATTTTCCAAATTAGGAATAACTCTGACAAGAAAAGACTACCAATTAGTTTTTGCCTTTGATGAATAAAAAAAAAGGTGTTGATACATGTTGGTGCAATACAATACATTTGTATGTTTAAGTAAAATTGATTGGGGAAAAAAAATCATGTTATAGTTAATGGAATTCTAGTAAGAAGTCTGTAATTGTATCATAAAGAAGTGTAGTATTAATCATAAAATGATTTTAAGTAAAAAATACTCAAGGTGTTTTTTTTTTTTTTACCTTATACGTGAATGGATCAATGAAACACTGATAATATGCCACCTTAAAGGCCTACTGAAATGAGATTTTCTTATTTAAAAGGGGATAGCAGGTCCATTCTATGTGTCATACTTGATCATTTCGCCATATTGCCATATTTTTGCTGAAAGGATTTAGTAGAGAACATCCACGATAAAGTTAGCAACTTTTGGTCGCTAATAAAAAAGCCTTGCCTGTACCGGAAGTAGCAGACGATGTGCGCGTGACGTCACGGGTTGTGGAGCTCCTCACATCTGAACATTGTTTACAATCATGGCCACCAGCAGCGAGAGCGATTCAGACCGAGAAAGCCACGATTTCCCCATTAATTTGAGCGAGGATGAAAGATTTGTGGATGAGGATAATGAGAGTGAAGGACTAGAAAAGAAAAAAAAAGACAGGGCAGTGTGAGCGATTCAGATGTTATTGGACACATTTACTTGGCTAATTCTGGAAAATCCCTTATCTGCTTATTGTGTTACTAGCGTTTTAGTGAGATTATATGGTCGTACCTGAAAGTCGGAGGGGTGTGTTGACTGCCAGTGTCTCTGAGGGAGGCCACGTTTCTCGACGAGGCGAAGCGAAGGCACCCGTTAGGGCCGGGCTGAGCTTTTTTCCCCCCCTCCTCCACGGTGGAAGCATGCTGCGTTCGGGGGCGGCCGGTCGGAGGAGGCAAGAGAGTCCGCAGCTGCCTTTTTTACAGGTGCACGAGGAACGACGCAAGCTCCGCTCATAACTACGGTAAGAGCCGTCTTATTACCACAATTTTATTACCGAAACCTGCCTGTAGGGAACCATGTTTACTTGACCGCTCTGTTCCATAGTAAAGCTTTACCTTCTGGAATGTATACAAGGAAACACCGGCTGTGGTTGTGTTGCTAAGGGCGGCCGCAATACGCGCTTCCCACCTACATCTTTCTTCTTTGACGTCTCCGTTATTAATTGAACAAATTGCAATAGATTCAGCAACACAGATGTCCAGAATACTGTGTAATTATGCGATTAAAGCAGACTACTTAGAGTTGGGATCGGGTGCTGGATCAAAATATCCATCATCATACGCGTCATCATACTGCGAAGTTTTCAACAGGATACTTCGCGCGAAATTTAAAATATTGGCATGTGTTGCAATGTTAATATTTCATCAGTGATATATAAACTATCAGTCTGCGTGGTCGGTAGTAGTGGCTTTCAGTAGTCCTTTAAACATCTCCCAGGATCAAATGATGTTGATAAATGTTAAAAAATGTAAGTAAATCTTATGAGCTAATTAGTAATCAGTCAGTGAGATGAGAGGAACACCAGCAGCCACCAACATGCAGCAACTCATCAAACAGGTGAGTAATGTTTCTTTACCAAACATAGAACACTTACTTTACACAGGACGTAGTCCACATCGCTGATATTTCAGTGGAAAAGTTAGCTGAACTTACACACATTTTAATTAGCATAGCCACACGTAGCATGTAGCATATTAGCATAGCCACATGTAACAACTAGCATGTAGCATGTGATGCTAGCGGTAGTTTTGTTGCTCCGCAGGCCCTGCGCTTGTTTCTACTTCTGGGGAAACAAAGTCAAAGTCATGGTGGGATTTTGGTTCTTCTTTGGACGGAATCTGGAGCAGCAAACTGCACTGGTGAGTATTATTTGTAATATTCACCTTTACACTCAGGAAGTAGTAAGTATTATTTATACAAACCCCGTTTCCATATGAATTGGGAAATTGTGTTAGATGTAAATATAAACGGAATACGATGATTTGCAAATCCTTTTCAACCCATATTCAGTTGAATGCACTACAAAGACAACATATTTGATGTTCAAACTCATAAACTTTATTTTTTTTTGCACATAATTAAATTAGAATTTCATGGCTGCAACACTTGCCAAAGTAGTTGGGAAAGGGCATGTTCACAACTGTGTTACATCACCTTTTCTTTTAACAACACTAAATAAAGGTTTGGGAACTGAGGAAACTAATTGTTGAAGCTTTGAAAGTGGAATTCTTTCCCATCCATCCATCCATCCATCTTTTTCGGCTTATCCGAGGTCGGGTCGCGGGGGCAACAGCCTAAGCAGGGAACCCCAGACTTCCCTCTCTCTAGCCACTTCGTCTAGCTCTTCCCGGGGGATCCCGAGGCGTTCCCAGGCCAGCCGGGAACGCTCAGTGTGAACATGAAATATCTTGTCTTTTCAGTCTATTCAATTGAATATACAAACCCCGTTTCCATATGAGTTGGGAAATTGTGTTAGATGTAAATATAAACGGAATACAATGATTTGCAAATCCTTTTCAACCCATATTCAATTGAATGCACTACCAAGACAAGATATTTGATGTTCAAACTCATAAACTTTATTTTTTTTTGCACATAATTAAATTAGAATTTCATGGCTGCAACACTTGCCAAAGTAGTTGGGAAAGGGCATGTTCACCACTGTGTTACATCACCTTTTCTTTTAACAACACTCAAAAAATGTTTGGGAACTGAGGAAACTAATTGTTGAAGCTTTGAAAGTGGAATTCTTTCCTATTCTTGTTTTATGTAGAGCTTCAGTCGTTAAACGTATTTTACGCTTCAAAATGCGCCACACATTTTTGATGGGAGACAGGTCTGGACTGCAGGCAGGCCAGGAAAGTACCCGCACTCTTTTTTTTTTTTTTTTACAAAGCCACGTTGTTGTAACACTTGTCTTGCTGAAATAAGCAGGGGCGTCCATGATAACGTTGCTTGGATGACAACATATGTTGCTCCAAAACCTGTATGGACCTTTCAGCATTAATGGTGCCTTCACAGATGTGTAAGTTACCCATGCTTTGGTTACTAATGCACCCCCATACTATCACAGATGCTGGCTTTTGAACTTTGCGCCTATAACAATCAGAATGGTTATTTTCCTCTTTGTTCTGGAGGACACCACGTCTTCTGTTTCCAAATGTAATTTGAAATGTGGACTCGTCAGACCACAGAACACCTTTCCACTTTGCATCAGTCCATCTTAGGTGAGCTCGGGCCTAGCCAGGCCAGCGGCGTTTCCAGGATATTTTTGATAAATGGGTTTGGTTTTGCATCGTAGAGTTTTAACTTGCACTTACAGATGTAGCAACCAACTGTAGTTACTGACAGTGGTTTTATAAAGTGTTCCTAAGCCCACGTGGTGATATCCTTTACACACTGATGTCGGTTTTTGATGCAGTACTGCCCGAGGAATCAAAAGTCCGTAATATCATCTCTTACATGCAGTGATTTCTCCAGACTCTCTGAACTTTTTGATGATTTTACGGGCCGTAGATGGTAAAATCCCTAAATTCCTTGCAATAGCTCGCTGAGAAATGTTGTTCTGAAACTGTTCGACAATTTGCTTACAAAGTGGTGACCCTCGCCCCATCCTTGTTTGTGAATTACTTAGCATTTCATGGAAGCTGCTTTTATACCCAATCATGGCACCCACCTGTTCCCAATTAGCCTGCACACCTGTAGGATGTTCCATATAAGTGTTTGATGAGCATTCCTCAACTTTATCAGTATTTATTGGCACCTTTCCAGACTTCTCTGTCACGTGTTGCTGGCATCAAATTCTACAGTTAATGATTATTTGCAAAAAAAAATAAAAAATTATCAGTTTGAACATCAAATATGTTGTCTTTGTAGCATATTCAACTGAATATGGGTTGAAAATGATCTGCAAATCATTTTATTCTGTTTATATTTACATCTAACACAATTTCCCAACTCATATGGAAACGGGGTTTGTATGTGTCAACATAGGAAGTAGAGGGCATGTTACTATAGCCAAACAAATCATCTTTATTCATCATCATTTAGTCTTTTAGTCATGGAAAATTACTTATGTTTGTTTAGTTTGTTCACAAACATTTAGCAAATTCCATCCGGTGTGCAGAAAAGACTCATGAAAAATCACATTTGTATTGAACACTCACTCTGTTGCCTGCAATCATTGAACTTTTTTTGTGTGACACAAAGAACCACAATATGTTGTGTGACACAAAGTACCACAATATGTTGTGTGACACAAACTAAAAGAACATGTTGTGTAACACAAACTACAACAACATGTTGTGTAACACAAACTACAAGAACATGTTGTGTGACACAAACTACAACATATTGTCCTCCATATGTTGTGTGACACAAAGTGCAACAATATGTTGTGTGACACAAAGCGCAACAATATGTTGTGTGACACAAAGTACAATAATATGTTGTGTGACAAAAAGTGCAATAGTATGTTGTGTGACACAAAGTACAACAATATGTTGTGTGACACAAAGTACAACAATATTTTGTGTGACACAAACTACAACAATATGCTGTGTGACACAAAGTAGAACAATATGTTGTGTGACACAAAGTACAATAATATGTTGTGTGACACAAAGTACAATAATATGCTGTGTGACACAAACTACAACAATATGTTGTGTGACACAAACTACAACATACTGTTCTCCATATGTTGTGTGACAAAGTGCAACAATATGTCGTGTCACACAAAGTGCAACAATGTGTTGTGTGACACAAAGTACAATAATGTGTTGTGTGACACAAAATACAATAATATGTTGTGACAAAAAGTGCAATAATATGTTGTGTGACACAAAGTACAACAATATGTTGTGTGACACAAACTACAACAATATGTTGTGTGACACAAAGTACAATATGTTGAGTGACACAAACTACAACATACTGTCCTCCATATTTTGTGTGACACAAAGTGCAACAATATGTTGTGTGACACAAAGAGCAACAATATGTTGTGTGACACAAAGTGCAACAATATGTTGTGTGACACAAAGTGCAACAATATGTTGTGTGACACAAAGTGCAACAATATGTTGTGTGACACAAAGTGCAACAATATGTTGTGTGACACAAAGAGCAACAATATGTTGTGTGACACAAAGTGCAACAATATGTTGTGTGACAAAAAGTGCAATAATATGTTGTGTGACACAAAGTACAAATATATGTTGTATGATACAAACTACAACAAACTGTCGTCCATATGTTGAGTGACAGAAAGGGCAACAGTATGTTCTATGACACAAAGTACAACAATATGTTGTGTGACACAAACTACAACAATATGTTGTGTGACACAAAGTACAACAATATGTTGAGTGACACAAACTACAACATACTGTCCTCCATATATTGTGTGACACAAAGGGTCAACAATATGTTCTGTGACACAAAGTGCAACAACATGTTGTGTGACACAAAGTGCAACAATATGTTGTGTGACACAAAGTGCAACAGTATGCTGTGCGACACAAAGTGCAACAATATGTTGTGTGACACAAAGCACAATAAAATTTTGTGTGACACCAAGTGCAACAATATGTTGTGTGACACAAAGTGCAACAATATGCTGTGTGACACAAAGTGCAACAATATGTTGTGTGACACAAAGTACAATAATATGTTGTGTGACAAAAAGTGCAATAATATGTTGTGTGACACAAAGTACAACTATATGTTGTGTGACACAAACTACAACAAACTGTCGTCCATATGTTGAGTGACAGAAAGTGCAACAGTATGTTCTGTGACACAAAGTACAACAATATGTTGTGTGACACAAACTACAACAATATGTTATGTGACACAAAGTACAACAATATGTTGAGTGACACAAACTACAACATACTGTCCTCCATATATTGTGTGACACAAAGGGTCAACAATATGTTCTGTGACACAAAGTGCAACAACATGTTGTGTGACACAAAGTGCAACAATATGTTGTGTGACACAAAGTGCAACAATATGCTGTGCGACACAAAGTGCAACAATATGTTGTGTGACACAAAGCACAGTAATATTTTGTGTGACACAAAGTACAATAATATGTTGTGTGACAAAAAGTGCAATATGTTGTGCGACTCAAAGTACAACTATATGTTGTGTGACACAAACTACAACAAACTGTCCTCCATACGTTGAGTGACAGAAAGTGCAACAGTATGTTCTGTGACACAAACTACAACAATATGTTGTGTGACACAAACTACAACAACATGTTGTGTGGCACAAACTACAACATACTGTCCTCCATATGTTGTGACACAAAGTGCAACAATATGTTGTGCGACACAAAGTGCAACAATATGTTGTGTGACAAAAAGCGCCACGCCGTCCCAAGTACAACAATATGCTGTGTGACACAAAGTAACACAAAATGTTGTGTGAGACAAAATACAATAATATGTTGTGTGACACAAACTACAACAATATGTTGTGTGACAAAAAGTGCAATAATATACTGTATGACACAAAGTGCAACAAACATATGTTGTCCAGTGGCAGCTGCTGGTCCCAAGTGGAAAGGCGTGGGAAAAGAGGCACTCCAAAGTGGTATGTAGATGTACAGTACACAGTACACAGTTGTATGTAGATGTACAGTACACACTTCACAGTGGTATGTATATACAGTAGGGCAAAAAAGTATTTAGTCAGCCAGCGATTGTGCAAGTTCTCCTACTTAAAATGATGACAGAGGTCTGTAATTTTCATCATAGGTACACTTCAACTGTGAGAGACAGAATGTGAAAAAAAAATCCAGGAATTCACATTGTAGGAATTTTAAAGAATTTATTTGTAAATTATACTGGAAAATAAGTATTTGATCAACCATTCAAAGCTCTCACTGATGGAAGGAGGTTTTGGCTCAAAATCTCACGATACATGGCCTCATTCATTCTTTCCTTAACACGGATCAATCGTTCTCTCCCCTTTGTAGAAAAACAGCCCCAAAGCATGATGTTTCCACCCCCATGCTTCACAGTAGGTGTGGTGTTCTTGGGATGCAACTCAGTATTATTCTTCCTCCAAACACGACGAGTTGAGTTTATACCAAAAGGTTCTATTTTGGTTTCATCTGACCACATGACATTCTCCCAATCCTCTGCTGTATCATCCATGTATCCATTTTGGTATAAACTCAACTCGTCGTGTTTGGAGGAAGAAAAATACTGAGTTGCATCCCAAGAACACCACACCTACTGTGAAGCATGGGGGTGGAAACATCATGCTTTGGGGCTGTTTTTCTGCTAAATACTTTTTTGCCCCACTGTACATGTACAGTACACAGTTCACATATAGCCAAAGATGTGCAAATGGCTGCTTTATACTGTATTAGTCCTCACAGATTTGAAGTTTCTCTCTTCGGTACCTTTTGCTGATCCTGACCCAGAAGAACTTTGTGCTTTCACTGAGCTGCACGGCTCCCTGAGGTTACTGCTGTCCTTTCAGGTACATTGTGTGGAAGTATGTGCCATACCAGTGAAGACTCTACCATCATGTCTGTCATTGTTGGCAAATACTGGAAACCTTCAAAGTCAATGTACATTTGACATTTGTCACTCTACATTATTAGTGTGTGTGTGTGTGCGTGTGTGTGTGTGTGTGTGTGTGTGTGTGTGTGTGTGTGTGTGTGTGTGTGTGTGTGTGCGTGTGTGTGTGAGAGAGACAATCATTGGTACTTTAGCTTCATTTGTTTGCTCTACTGGAAATACAATAACTTCAATAACTTCAAGGGACAAATATTGATTTTCCTCTTTTGGGACTTATACATATTTTTGCACTATTGGATGCTGGTGTCACAAGGTTATAAATATTGATACAATGTTGGATGCATGACCACGTGGTGTGACGACAGTAGGAGGGGGTGTTATGTCCATGTGATCCTGGCATGACCACGTGGTGTGAAGACAGTAGGAGCGGGTGTTATGTCCATGTCTCCCAGGCATGACCACGTGTCTTCACTCTCACTCTCACTCCACATTTTAAAGCATGAAGATGCTTTTCCAAGAATGTCCCAGCTGAAATTGCACTTTAGGTGTCTTTGTGCTGTGCAGGTGAAAGATGCAAGATTTTTCACTCCTGACTGGCTCTGTGGACTCCAAGCTTTCCTGCACACGTTTAGTCAGGCCAACGCACAGGTAGGCCATGTTCTTTCTGCGGGCTTGTATGTTGAAGCAGTGGGAAGACATGCTATATGTGCTCTCTCAGACCACAGTGCACCTGAGATGCACAGTCCCCCAGATGAACATGCAGCAGCTCTTTAGGTAGGTGTGAAGCATCTGAAGCTGATGGAGCCTCCCAAGTATCATTTTTGAAGGTCAACTTTCTGTCAGAGTTAGTTTGTGACGAACCCCAATATGCAGAGAAGGAGGCAGGCATTTTGCAGGTAAACATGTTTTAATTAAAATACTACAACAAGAACAAAAAGGGTACAACAAAAAGCTCGCACGAGGCGGATAACAAAACTAAAAGAGCTAGCATGGGAGCTAGCAAAAACAAAACTGGCAAATCTAGAAAATCTTTAAAATCAAATTGAAATCTTATTTCATAGTCTTTTGAATTTTTTTTGAAATTTTTGTTCTGGAAAATCTAGAAGAAATAATGATTTGTCTTTGTTAGAAATATAGCTCGGTCCAATTTGTTATATATTCTAACAAAGTGCAGATTGGATTTTAACCTATTTAAAACATGTCATCATAATTCTAAAATTAATCATAATCAAGATAAATTACTAATGATGTTCCATAAATTCTTTTTTATTTTTTTTCAAAAAGATTCGAATAACTAGTTTTTTTCTTCATTTTTTTGGGGTTGAATTTTGAATTGTAAAGAGTCGAAGTTGAAGATAAACTATGTTTCAAAATTTAATTTTCATTTTTTTCGTGTTTTCTCCTCTTTTAAACAGTTCAATTATGTGTTTTTTTCATCATTTATTCTCTACAAAAACCTTCCGTAAAAAGAAAAAAAAGTACAACGGAATGACAGACATGCAGAAATACCCATTTTTTATACGTATAAATTTATTTATTAAAGGTAAATTGAGCAAATTGGCTATTTCTGGCAATTTATTTAAGTGTGTATCAAACTGGTAGCCCTTCGCATTAATCAGTACCCAAGAAGTAGCTCTTGGTTTCAAAAAGGTTGGTGACCCCTGGCCTATACCAAGGGTTTGCAACCCTTACCAACAAAAGAGACATTTTGTTGCCTCTACCACTAAAGAAAAATGGTAAAAAGCTGCAAAATGTCATTCAGCTGAGAAAACTTCTTTTGTTTTACAGAAAAAAATATTTTTCCCCATGATATTAAATTTTTTGGCAAGTATTTGTGGTTATCTTACTCAAAGGGTTGCACACTGGAGAAGCTACACTGAGGGCTCAGGCTTCCAGCCTAGTTTTACTTGACCTTCCTCAGGACTCATTCAGGGCCTCACAGACAGTCGGAAATGATGGATGTCTTTAAAACAGAAAACTTTTCTTCCCCTAGCGATAAAAGCTATGTGTGTGGTTAGCCATCAAGGCAGTTGAGACTCAAATGTAATCAAACAAGACAACACAGTTATCGTAATCAGCTCATTTTTAAATGTTACTTTAGAAAATACAATGTTTTAATCAAACAGTTTACATTTCTATCGAAAATTGGTACGTTTGAGTATTGATTCCCAAATAGCGGGAATTGGTTCCGTGTGGGTTCCGATTTTTTAAAATGACGACAAAGCTTTTTTTGCCGTATCCTAACAAAGATTACAAATGAACTTACTTCATATCTATTGAACATTGTTTGGTTGTCTATGCCTCCAATTATTCATATAATTTGCAGACCAAATCATATACAGTGGGGCAAAAAAGTATTTAGTCAGCCACCGATTGTGCAGGTTCTCCCACTTAAAATGATGACAGAGGTCTGTAATTTTCATCATAGGTACACTTCAACTGTGAGAGACAGAATGTGGAAAAAAAAACAGGAATTCACATTGTAGGAATTTTAAAGAATTTATTTGTAAATTATGGTCAACCATTCAAAGCTCTCACTGATGGAAGGAGGTTTTGGCTCAAAATCTCACGATACATGGCCCCATTCATTCTTTCCTTAACACGTATCAATCATCCTGTCCCCTTAGCAGAAAAACAGCCCCAAAGCATGATGTTTCCACCCCCCATGCTTCACAGTAGGTGTGGTGTTCTTGGGATGCAACTCAGTATTCTTCTTCCTCCAAACATGACGAGTTGAGTTTATACCAAAATGGATACATGGATGATACAGCAGAGGATTGGGAGAATGTCATGTGGTCAGATGAAACCAAAATAGAACTTTTTGGTATAAACTCAACTCGTGGTGTTTGGAGGAAGAAGAATACTGAGTTGCATCCCAAGAACACCAAACCTACTGTGAAGCATGGGGGTGGAAACATCATGCTTTGGGGCTGTTTTTTCTGCTAAGGGGACAGGACGATTGATCCGTGTTAAGGAAAGAATGAATGGGGCCATGTATCGTGAGATTTTGAGCCAAAACCTCCTTCCATCAGTGAGAGCTTTGAATGGTTGATCAAATACTTATTTTCCACCATAATTTACGAATAAATTCTTTAAAATTCCTACAATGTGAATTCCTGGATTTTTTTCCACATTCTGTCTCTCGCAGTTGAAGTGTACCTATGATGAAAATTACAGACCTCTGTCATCATTTTAAGTGGGAGAACTTGCACAATCGCTGGCTGACTAAATACTTTTTTGCCCCACTGTAAGTTATTTAAAATTGAAGTGTGGCGATAATGTTGTGTTTTCTTTTTGCAGAGCGACCTTTACAAGGAAAGTGAAAGTGGGAGAGAAGCTGTCGCTGACCTTGGATGTCACCTGCAGGTCACCGTAAGTAACACCACATTCAGAGATGCACTTAAAGGCCAACTTAAATGAGGTTTTGTTATTTAAACGGGGCTAGCAGGTCCATTCTATGTGTCATACTTGATAATTTCGCAATATTGCCATATTTTTTCTGAAACAATTTAGTAGAGAACATCGACGATAAAGTTCACAACTTTTGGTGCTGATAAAAAAGCCTTGCCTGAAGTAGCAGATGATGTGCGTGTGACATCACGGGTTGTGGAGCTCTTCACATCTGAACATTGTTTACAATCATGGCCACCAGCAGCGAGAGCGATTCGGACAGAGAAAGCGACGATTTCCCCATTAATTTGAGCGAGGATGAAAGATTTGTGGATGAGTAAAGTGAGAGTGAAGGACTAGAAAAAAAAAAGCTATACAGTGGGAGTGATTCGGATGTTACTAGACAAATTTACTAGGATAATTCTGGAAAATCCCTTACCTGCTTATTGTGTTACTAGTGTTTTAGTGATATTATATGGTCCTACCTGTACAACCTGAAGGTCGGCCCCGCACCTTTCTTCAGCACCAGTCGACGGGTGGTAGCGATGCCCATCTCTGCCCTTCGCAAGGGAACCTCTTCGAAACACGACCTTTCGAAATGTTTGCTGCATAATACACTGTACTTTGTGTGTGTGGTCCAATCCAACCATGTTTGCTTGACATCTCTGTTCCATAGTAACGCTAGACTGTCATCTTTCGGGAATGTAAACAATGAAACACCGGCTGTGTTTGTGTTGCTAAAAATGGCCGCAATACACGGCTTCCCACCGACATCTTTCTTCTTTGATGTCTCCATCGTTCATTGAACAAATTGCAAAAGATTCAGCAACACGGATGTCCAGAATACTGTGGATTTTTGCGATGGAAACAGAAGACTTAATAGCTGAGCACGATGCTGGCACAAAATGTCCTCTACAATCCATAACGTCACGCGCACGAGACGTTTTCTGCAGGATTTTTCGGCGCGAAATTTAAAATTGCAATTTAGTCAACTAACCCGGCCGTATTGGCATGTGTTGCAACGTTAATATTTCATCATTGATATATAAACTATCAGACTGCGTGGTCGGTAGTAGTGGGTTTCAGTAGGCCTTTAAAGAAGCCATGGTCGTCACCTGCAGGTCACCGTCAGTAACACAACATTCAGATATCCAATACAAACATCAACACAAGCACAGTTTGAGTTGAGATGTTTTTATTGAAGAAAGTTGTATTACCTACTCAGTGGCCTAGTGGTTAAAGTGTCCGCCCTGAGATCGGTAGTTTGGGAGTTCAAACCCTGGCCGTTTTATACCAAAGACTATAAAAATGGGACCCATGCTTGGCACTCAACATTAAGGGTTGGAATACGGGTTGGAATTGGGGGTTAAATCACCACAAATGATTCCCGGGCGTGGCACAGCTGCTGCCCACTGCTCCCCTCACTTCCCAGTGGGTGAACAAGGGGATGTGTGAGACTTGCTGGGCATAGTGACGCCAGATTTGTTCTTTCGTGGATGTGATCGGGCAAGAACACAGTATAAGGTAAGGAAATAAAGATTTATTTAAGTCAAACACACTGGTGCTAGGCAGAAAAGGCAAACAAAAGGCGCTAGCATGGTAGCTAGGGAAACAAACAGAAACACTACACTTTGCACAAAAAGGGAAAACAAAAACAACTAGCATGAGAGCTAGGGGTAAACAAAACGTAGCGCGAAAGCTAGCGAGTAGATACAAAGAAATAGCAGTCACTTGTTGCGTGTAAGCAAATTAGGATTCGAGGTCGAAACAATGGACAAGGCAGGCTTAAATAAGAGACAGGTGTGCGTCAAAAACAAGGAACAGGTGACAAATAATAAGCAACCATGGTGACCGAACAAACACAGGAAATAAGAAAGTCAAACAACCGGATGTGATATAAAAAGGAACAAAGCTACAACATGTTATGATCCGGGCATCGGATCATAACAGGATGGGTCAAATGCAGAGGACAAATTTCGCCACTACCTAGTGGTAGTTCAACTTTCCTTTAACTTTATTATTGTGCATCATACTGAGAGCCCGGTTGTTATATTTGCTAAATAAGTTGAATGAATGGAAATTGTGTCCGGTTCTCCAGTTTTGGATGTCCTTGCATGTTGTCTCTTCATTGAGTGAAGCTGATAAATGTTTGTTGAAGTGTGGACAAGCAGATGAAGGAGGTATGGTGTCATGGCGGCCACCCCGTCCTGGGCAGCGTGTTGGCGCTGGGCATTCCTCCTGAGGCCATGGAGCGCGGCCTGTGTGGCCAGCTCAGCATGCGTGTTGTGACGCTGCTCAGTCCTTGTCTGCTGCAGTACCCCAACCTCCAGGCCAGACTCACACATCTTCACGTATCCTTCGGACTGGGATGGCTTCATCTGACACAGCCTGCAGGGCTCCTTGACTTGTGGTCAGGTGTTGGCGTACAGCCCGGCCAATCTGCCCATCACATTGCCACTAGCCTTCCTCCAGGACCTTCCGGCTCGTCCGGACTGCCAGGAAGTGGGCCTCCGCGGCCCCTCCTACGCAGGTGAAGTCTTTCATGAAACAGCACTCTCCCGTAAAGCGTGACTCCCGGCATGCAATGTGCATCATTCTCCAACTATTTAAAAGGGACTTTTTGAAAGACTCGTAACTTTGTTGCACCGTGACGTCTGACTTTAACGACTGAAGAGCCTTGTGTTTACCAGACAAAGTGCAATAAGTTGCTTGGCAAAGACATTTCCATGAAAGGAGCAGGACTCAACGAGATAGAAAGAAATGTTTATCCTCACAATTGCACAAATATCATTTTAAAGTTACGTATGCAGGACTAAAAACGAGACAAAACCTCCATTATTCATTCACTCATCTCAGTAAGAAAGGCTGTGTTTCTCTCAGCTAAACCAAAGAACTGTTCCAGATGCTTTTAACAAGCCCCTTTGTGTGCTGCATCAAATGACTTCCAGATTTTGGAGCTGCTCTCCAGCACTTAGAAGAATCCACTGCCTGTCTCACTTACTTCATCTACCCAACACTCATCAAGTCCCAGTGAATCCCCTGCCTGTCTCACTTACTTCAAGTACCCAACACTCATCAAGTCCCTGTGGATGAACTGCCTTGCTCACTTACTTGACATACCCAACACTCAAGTCCCAGTGAATCCCCTGCCTGTCTCACTAACTTAACCAACACTCATCAAGTCTCAGTGAATCCCTTGCCTGTCTCACTTACTTGACATAACCAACACTCATCAAGTCCCAGTGAATCCCCTGGCTGTCTCACTTACTTGACATAACCAACACTCATCAAGTCTCAGTGAATCCCCTGCCTGTCTCACTTACTTGACGTACCCAACACTCATCAAGTCCCAGTGGATGAACTGCCTGTCTCACTTACTTGACATACCCAACACTCAAGTCCCAGTGAATCCCCTGCCTGTCTCAATTACTTGACATACCCAACATTGATCAAGTCCCAGTGAGTCCCCTGCCTGTCTCACTTACTTGATGTATCCAACACTCATAAAGTCCCAGTGGATGAACTGCCTGTTTCACTTACTTCATGTATCCAACACTCAAGTCCCAGTGAATCCCCTGCCTGTCTCACTTACTTCATGTACCCAACATTCATCAAGTCCCAGTGAATCCCCTGCCTGTCTCACTTACTTGACATACCCAACACTCAAGTCCTAGTGAATCCCCTTCCTGTCTCACTTACTTGACATAAACAACACTCATCAAGTCCCAGTGAATCCCCTGCCTGTCTCACTTACTTGACATACCCAACACTCATCAAGTCCCAATGAATCCCCTGCCTGTCTCACTTACTTGACATAACCAACACTCATCAAGTCTCAGTGAATCCCCTGCCTGTCTCACTTACTTGACGTACCCAACACTCATCAAGTCCCAGTGGATGAACTGCCTGTCTCACTTACTTGACATACCCAACACTCAAGACCCAGTGAATCCTCTGCCTGTCTCACTTACTTGACATACCCAACACTCATCAAATCCCAATGAATCCCCTGCCTGTCTCACTTACTTGACGTACCCAACACTCATCAAGTCCCAATGAATCCCCTGCTTGTCTTACTTACTTGACATACCCAACACTCAAGTCCCAGTGAATCCCCTGCCTGTCTCAAGTACTTGACATACCCAACATTCATCAAGTTCCAGTGAATCCCCTTGCCTGTCTCACTTACTTGACATAACCAACACTCATCAAGTCTCAGTTAATCCCCTGCCTGTCTCACTTACTTGACGTACCCAACACTCATCAAGTCCCAGTGGATGAACTGCCTGTCTCTCTTACTTGACATACCCAACACTCAAGTCCCAGTGAATCCTCTGCCTGTCTCACTTACTTGACATACCCAACACTCATCAAGTCCCAATGAATCCCCTGCCTGTCCCACTAACTTGACATAACCAACACTCATCAAGTCTCAGTGAATCCCCTGCCTGTCTCACTTACTTGACGTACCCAACACTCAACAAGTCCCAGTGGATGAACTGCCTGTCTCACTTACTTGACATACCCAACACTCAAGTCCCAATGAATCCCCTGCCTGTCTCACTTACTTGACATACCCGACACTCATCAAGTCCCAATGAATCCCCTGCCTGTCTCACTAACTTGACATAACCAACACTCATCAAGTCTCAGTGAATCCCCTGCCTGTCTCACATACTTGACGTACCCAACACTCATCAAGTCCCAGTGGATGAACTGCCTGTCTCACTTACTTGACATACCCAACACTCAAGTCCCAGTGAATCCCCTGTCTGTCTCAATTACTTGACATACCCAACATTCATCAAGTCCCAGTGAGTCCCCGCCTGTCTCACTTACTTGATGTATCCAACACTCATCAAGTCCCAGTGGATGAACTGCCTGTCTCACTTACTTGACATACCCAACACTCAAGTCCCAGTGAATCCCCTGCCTGTCTCACTTACTTGATGTATCCAACACTCATCAAGTCCCAGTGGATAAACTGCCTGTCTCACTTACTTCTTGTATCCAACACTCATCAAGTCCCAGTGAGTCCCCTGTCTGTCTCACTTACTTGACATACCCAACATTCATCAAGTCCCAGTGAATTCCCTGCCCGTCTCACTTACTTGACATACCCAACACTCATCAAGTCCCAGTGAATCCCCTGCCTGTCTCACTTACTTGACATACCCAACACTCATCAAGTCCCAATGAATCCCCTGCCTGTCTCACTTACTTGATATACCAACACTCCCAACACATACTTTTACCACAGATGTTGTTACCATACCTTGACCACTGATGTTTTTACCATACATTGACCACTGATTTTTTTACCATACCTTGACCAGTAATTTTTTTACCATACCTTGACCACAGATGTTTTTGCCTTACCTTGACCACTGATGTTTTTACCCTACCTTGACCACTGATGTTTTTACCTTATCTTGACCACTGATGTTTTTACCCTACCTTGACCACTGATGTTTTTACCCTATCTTGACCACTGATGTTTTTACCTTACCTTGACCACTGATGTTTTTATCATACCTTGACCACTGATGTTTTTACCATACCTTGACCACTGATGTTTTTACCATACTTTGACCACTGATGATTTAAGCTGCAAGTTGTAGCTGCTTGTTATACAGTTGCTAATCAGCTCAATGTAAAGATTAGTGATCAGAATCTGACGGTGATTAATTTCATTAAACTGTAGAGTCTATCATCTTCCTGTGCAGGTCCCTCATATCACAGTGGTGTGGTGTACACTGTGGAGCAGGAACCAGGCCAGGAACAGCAGAACAAGTTCCATTCCGTGGAACAGAAACTGTCCGTCTTCCTCTTCCTGCAGCACACCGACCCTTTCGCCTCAACTGTTTCTGACTTCATGGGTGAGAGACTGACGTAGTCAAGTGAAATGAACCTTACAAGAAGAGCTGGGTGGTTCCCTTGTAGTCAGCGAGGTGTTGATGGAGCGCCACCTGGACCACATTCTGAGCAACAACAGCAGAGCGCTCACCACAGCGCTGAAGGAAGAGTTGACAAACACTCTGAAGGCTCAACGTGGCAGAAAGCAGGCAGGTAAAGTCCAACACACACCATGTCAGAGTCTAAAGTGTGTGTGTGCGTCTGAAGGACCAAGAGAAGATGCTCATGGCCACTGAGGTCCTGCTCAGCTCCACCATCAGCATCGTCACCTGCAGCACCAACCAGGACTTCAGGAGGGACTGTATGAGTCGCATGCAGGTGACAACATTGCACTTTCCCCAGTCACTAACAGTTACAATAATGGATTTCATTCCATTCAAGACCTTAAACTTCCATAGATTGTAGATTCAACTTCAAGTATTTACTGGTTTATTTGGACATGATGTGGGCCTCCAGCTCACAAAACCCACGGAAAGAGGATTTCCAAAAATGACAATAGTGTGAAGAAATCAGGCCAAATGTGACAGGACATGAATGTTTGAAAGTGAGTGTCTCACTACACTCAGCTACTAAACTCAGAGCATGAATGTTTGAAAATGAGTGTCTCACTACACTCAGCTACTAAACTCAGAGGATGAATGTATGAAACTGAGTGTCTCACTACACTCAGCTACTAAACTCAGAGCATTAATGTTTGAAAGAGAATGTCTCACTATACTCAGCTACTAAACTCAGAGCATGAATGTATGAAAGTGAATGTCTCACTATACTCAACTACTAAACTCAGAGCATGAATGTTTGAAAATTAGTGTCTCACTATACTCTACTAAACTTAGAGCATGAATGTTTGAAAGTGAATGTCTCACGATACTCAACTACTAAACTCAGCATGAATGTATGAAAGTGAGTGTCTAACTATTCTCAACTACTAAACTCAGAGCATGAATGTTTGAAAGTGAATGTCTCACTACACTCAACTACTAAATTCAGAGCATGAATGCATGAAAGTGAGTGTCTCACTATACTTAACTACTAAACTCAGGGCATGAATGTTTGAAAGTGAATGTCTCACTACACTCAACTACTAAATTCAGAGCATGAATGCATGAAAGTGAGTGTCTCACTATACTCAACTACTAAACTCAGAGCATGAATGTTTGAAAGTGAATGTCTCACTACACTCAACTACTAAATTCAGAGCATGAATGCATGAAAGTGAGTGTCTCACTATACTCAACTACTAAACTCAGAGCATGAATGCATGAAAGTGAGTGTCTCACTATACTCAACTACTAAACTCAGAGCATGAATGTTTGAAAGTGAGTGTCTCACTTAATACAACTACTAAACTCAGAGCATGAATGTATTAAAGTGAGTAGTTCACTATACTCAACTACTAAACTCAGAGCCTGAATGTTTGAAAGTGAATGTCTCACTATACTCAACTACTAAACTCAGAGCATGAATGTTTGAAAGAGAATGTCTCACTATACTCAGCTACTAAACTCAGAGCATGAATGTATGAAAGTGAATGTCTCACTATACTCAACTACTAAACTCAGAGCATGAATGTTTGAAAGTGAATGTCTCACTATACTCAACTACTAAACTCAGCATGAATGTATGAAAGTGAGTGTCTCACTATACTCAACTACTAAACTCAGAGTATGAATGTTTGAAAGTGAATGTCTCACTACACTCAACTACTAAATTCAGAGCATGAATGCATGAAAGTGAGTGTCTCACTATACTCAACTACTAAACTCAGAGCATGAATGCATGAAAGTGAGTGTCTCACTATACTCAACTACTAAACTCAGAGCATGAATGTTTGAAAGTGAGTGTCTCACTAAACACAACTACTAAACTCAGAGCATGAATGTATTAAAGTGAGTAGTTCACTATACTCAACTACTAAACTCAGGGCCTGAATGTTTGAAAGTGAATGTCTCACTATACTCAACTACTAAACTCAGCATGAATGTATGAAAGTGAGTGTCTCACTATACTCAACTACTAAACTCAGAGCATGAATGTTTGAAAGTGAATGTCTCACTACACTCAACTACTAAATTCAGAGCATGAATGCATGAAAGTGAGTGTCTCACTATACTCAACTGCTAAACTCAGAGCATGAATGTTTGAAAGTGAATGTCTCACTACACTCAACTACTAAATTCAGAGCATGAATGCATGAAAGTGAGTGTCTCACTATACTCAACTACTAAACTCAGAGCATGAATGCATGAAAGTGAGTGTCTCACTATACTCAACTACTAAACTCAGAGCATGAATGTTTGAAAGTGAGTGTCTCACTTAATACAACTACTAAACTCAGAGCATGAATGTATTAAAGTGAGTAGTTCACTATACTCAACTACTAAACTCAGAGCCTGAATGTTTGAAAGTGAATGTCTCACTATACTCAGCTACTAAACTCAGAGCATGAATGTATGAAAGTGAGTGTCTCACTATACTCAACTACTAAACTCAGAGCATGAATGTTTGAAAGTGAATGTCTCACTATACTCAACTACTAAACTCAGCATGAATGTATGAAAGTGAGTGTCTCACTATACTCAACTACTAAACTCAGAGTATGAATGTTTGAAAGTGAATGTTTCACTACACTCAACTACTAAATTCAGAGCATGAATGCATGAAAGTGAGTGTCTCACTATACTCAACTACTAAACTCAGAGCATGAATGCATGAAAGTGAGTGTCTCACTATACTCAACTACTAAACTCAGAGCATGAATGTTTGAAAGTGAGTGTCTCACTAAACACAACTACTAAACTCAGAGCATGAATGTATTAAAGTGAGTAGTTCACTATACTCAACTACTAAACTCAGGGCCTGAATGCATGAAAGTGAGTGTCTCACTATACTCAACTACTAAACTCAGCATGAATGTATGAAAGTGAGTGTCTCACTATACTCAACTACTAAACTCAGAGCATGAATGTTTGAAAGTGAATGTCTCACTACACTCTACTAAATTCAGAGCATGAATGCATGAAAGTGAGTGTCTCACTATACTCAACTACTAAACTCAGAGCATGAATGTATGAAAGTGAGTGTCTCACTATACTCAACTACTAAACTCAGAGCATGAATGTATGAAAGTGAGTGTCTCACTATACTCAGCTACTAAACTCAGAGCATGAATGTATGAAAGTGAGTGTCTCACTATACTCAACTACTAAACTCAGAGCATGATTGTATGAAAGTGAGTGTCCCACTATACTCAGCTACTAAACTCAGAGCATGAATGTTTGAAAGTGAATGTCTCACTATACTCAACTATAAACTCAGAGCATGAATGTATGAAAGTGATTGTCTCACTATACTCAACTACTAAACCCAGAGCATGAATGTATGAAAGTGAGTGTCTCACTATACTCAGCTACTAAACTCAGAGCATGAATGTATGAAAGTGAGTGTCTCACTATACTCAACTACTAAACTCAGCATGAATGTTTGAAAGTGAATGTCTCACTATACTCAACTACTAAACTCAGAGCATGAATATATGAAAATGAGTGTCTCACCATACTCAGCTACTAAACTCAGAGCATGAATGTTTGAAAGTGAATGTCTCACTATACTCAACTACTAAACTCAGAGCATGAATGTTTGAAAATGAGTATCTCACTATTCTCAACTACTAAACTCAGAGCATGAATGTTTGAAAATGAATGTCTCACTATACTCAACTACTAAACTGAGAGCATGAATGTATGAAAGGGAGTGTCTCACTATACTCAACTACTAAACTCAAAGCATGAATGTTTGAAAGTGAATGTCTCACTATACTCAACTACTAAATTCAGAGCATGAATGCATGAAAGTGAGTTTCTCACTATACTCAACTACTAAACTCAGAGCATGAATGTTTGAAAGTGAATGTCTCACTATACTCAACTACTAAACTCAGAGCATGAATGTTTGAAAATGAGTATCTCACTATTCTCAACTACTAAACTCAGAGCATGAATTTTTGAAAATGAGTGTCTCACTATACTCAACTACTAAACTCAGAGCATGAATGTTTGAAAGTGAATGTCTCACTATACTCAACTACTAAACTCAGAGCATGAATGTATGAAAGTGATTGTCTCACTATACTCAACTACTAAACTCAAAGCATGTATGTATGAAAGTGAGTCTCTCACTATACTCAACTACTAAACTCAGAGCATGAATGTATGAAAGTGAGTGTCTCACTATACTCAGCTACTAAACTCAGAGCATGAATGTATGAAAGTGAGTGTCTCACTAAACACAACTACTAAACTCAGAGCATGAATGTATTAGAGTAGTTCACTATACTCAACTACTAAACTCAGAGCCTGAATGTTTGAAAGTGAATGTCTCACTATACTCAACTACTAAACTCAGAGCATGAATGTATGAAAGTGATTGTCTCACTATACTCAACTACTAAACTCAAAGCATGAATGTATGAAAGTGAGTGTCTCACTATACTCAGCTACTAAACTCAGAGCATGAATGTATGAAAGTGAGTGTCTCACTAAACACAACTACTAAACTCAGAGCATGAATGTATTAGAGTAGTTCACTATACTCAACTACTAAACTCAGAGCCTGAATGTTTGAAAGTGAATGTCTCACTATACTCAACTACTAAACTCAGAGCATGAATGTATGAAAGTGATTGTCTCACTATACTCAACTACTAAACTCAAAGCATGAATGTATGAAAGTGAGTGTCTCACTATACTCAACTACTAAACTCAGAGCATGAATGTATGAAAGTGAGTGTCTCACTATACTCAGCTACTAAACTCAGAGCATGAATGTATGAAAGTGAGTGTCTCACTATACTCAACTACTAAACTCAGAGCATGAATGTTTGAAAGTGAATGTCTCACTATACTCAACTACTAAACTCAGAGCATGAATATATGAAAATGAGTGTCTCACCATACTCAACTACTAAACTCAAAGCATGAATGTTTGAAAGTGAATTCTCACTATACTCAACTACTAAACTCAGAGCATGAATGTATGAAAGTGAGTATCTCACTATTCTCAACTACTGAACTCAGCATGAATGTTTGAAAATGAGTGTCTCACTATACTCAACTACTAAACTCAAAGCATGAATTTTTGAAAATGAGCGTCTCACTATACTCAGCTACTAAACTCAGAGCATGAATGTTTGAAAGTGAATGTCTCACTATACTCAGCTACTAAACTCAGAGCACCTGCGCAGGTTGTCATTACATGACTTGACTTTGGTTCAATGGAATTATGGAAATAAATTCACTTTTCCGTGATATTCATATTTGTGTGTGTGTGCAGGTGTGCGACACTCAGCAGCTGTGGGCGTCTCTGCGTGAAGCCCTGCTGAGGGTGACATCATGGAGGTGTGTCCCAAGGAGAAGGTGCCAGTCCGCTGCTCAGGTACCAGGGGAAACGGTCCATGTTTGAAAACAATGTTGTCATATGTTAGGTTTTTTTCTCTCCTGTGACAGGTGGAAGAACACCTGGAAAGTGAGGAGGCCATGTGATCATTATTAGACAATCAATCCTCACTTCAACACATAACACATTGGATGCTTTTCCAAGTCCTGTTTTACAACTTACACATTAGTTTTCATTTCATCACTCATTATTAAATCAAATACATTTCTGCACAATGTGTAATATTTCCATTTTGTCCAGTTGAAAATCCTATGAACATTATGTGTTATTGTGTTTCCCATTAAATTACCTACAAACTTGGTGTTTACAAAACAATATGATTGTGTTGGCCCTGTGATGTACAGGGTTTTGATTGATTGATTGATTGATTGAAACTCTTATTAATAGACTGCACAGTAGAGTACATATTACGTACAATTGACCACTAAATGGTAACACCCCAATAAGTTTTTCAACTTGTTTAAGTCGGGGTCCACGTTAATCAATTCATGGTAATTAATGGGTGTACCCCGCCTTCCGCCCCAATGCAGCTGGGATAGGCTCCAGCAGCCCCCGCGATCCTGAGAGGGACATGCGGTAGAAAATGAATGGATGGATGGATTAAGTTAATATCATTTTTGTTGTAAACATATTTATTATCTCTGTTGAACTAGCTTGGAGATGGAAGTACAAACCCCGTTTCCATATGAGTTGGGAAATTGTGTTAGATGTAAATATAAACGGAATACAATGATTTGCAAATCCTTTTCAACCCATATTCAGTTGAATATGCTACAAAAACAACATATTTGATGTTCAAAGTGATAAACTTTTTTTTTGTAAAATAATCATTAACTTTAGAATTTGATACCAGCAACATGTGACAAAGAATTTGGTAAAGGTGGCAATAAATATTGATCAAGTTGAGGTATGCGCATCAAACACTTATTTGGAACATCCCACAGGTGTCCAGGCTAATTGGGAACAGGTGGGTGCCATTATTGGGTATAAAAGCAGCTTCAATGAAATGCTAAGTAAATCACAAACAAGGATGGGGCAAGGGTCACCAATTTGTAAGCAAATTGTCTAACAGTTTCAGAACAACATTTCTCAACGAGCTATTGCAAGGAAATTTGGGATTTTACCATCTACGGTCTGTAAAATCATCAAAAAGTTCAGAGAATCTGGAGAAATCACTGCACATAAGTGATGATATTATGGACTTTTCATAATGCAGGCGGCACTGCATCAAAAACCAACATCAATGTGTAAAGGATATCACCACATGGGCTCAGGAACATTTCATAAAACCACTGTCAGCAACTACAGTGGGTCGCTACATCTGTAAGTGCAAGTTAAAACTCTACTATGCAAAGCGAAAGCCATTTATCAACAACACCCAGGTACGCCGCCAGCTTCGCTGGGCCTGAGCTCATCTAAGTTGGACTGTTGCAAAGTGGAAAAGTGTTCTGTGGTCTGACGAGTCGACGTTTCAAATTATCTTTGGAAACAAAGGATGTGGTGTCCTCCGGAACAAAGAGGAAAAAAAAACATCCGGATTGTTATAGGCGCAAAGTTGAAAAGCCAGCATCTGTGATGGTATGGGGGTGTATTAGTGCCCAAGGCATGGGTAACTTACACATCTGTGAAGGCACCATTAATGCTGAAAGGTCCATACAGGATTTGGAACAACATACGTTGTCATCCAAGCAACATTATCATGGACGCCCCTGCTTATTTCAGCAAGACAAGTGTTACAACAGCGTGGCTTCGTAAAAAAAGAGTGCGGGTACTTTCCTGGCTCGCCTGCAGTCCAGACCTGTCTCCCATCAAAAATTTGTGGCGCATTATGAAGCGTAAAATACGACAGCAGAGACCTCGGACTGTTGAACGACTGAAGCTCTACATAAAACAAGAATGGAAAAGAATTCCACTTTCAAAGTTTCAACAATTAGTTTCCTCATTTCCCAAACATGTATTGAGTGTTGTTAAAAGAAAAGGTGATGTAACACAGTGGTGAACATGCCCTTTCCCAACTACTTTGGCACGTGTTGCAGCCATGAAATTCTAGGTAAATAGTGTTTGCAAAAGAAAAATAAAGTTTATGAGTTTGAACATCAAATATCTTATCTTTGTAGTGCATTCAACTGAATATGAGTTGAAAAGGATTTGGAAATTATTGTATTCTGTTTATATTTACATCTAACACAATTTCCCAACTCATATGGAAACGGGGTTTGTAGAAGTGTGTTCTTTATTGGGAGTCAGTCCGACTCCCAAGCAGCAGGGGGCGACACACGTGAGCGCTGACGTCATTTACCCGCCAGAAAAGAAAAAACGACCGGAAGAGGATGAAGAGCAGCAACAGTATTTGGCGGTAAAATGAAATGGCGACCAAGGATGACAGAATGTTCTGCTGCAGCGGCGTCTAGTGTGACCCACTGATATTCTGTTGAAATACTTCACTTTCCCACGCGTTTTTGTACACCCGGCTGTGCGCTTCGAGCTGCTGTCAGCCTCGCCTGCAGCTGCACTTTGTCAAAGTAAACATGCCGCCGGTGACCGCAGAAGACCTCAAAACAGAACTTGAAATGTTCTGCATAACTTGTGAAGATGATTCCAACTTGGACAAAAGTAAGTCTTCTCTTCTCGTGTGGTGTGTAGCTTGTGATGTGTTGAGTGGGTTTCAACCACTAGAGATGTAATTTCACCTAATGGGGTTCAAAAAGCACAAACCTCGTTTCCATATGAGTTGGGAAATTGTGTTAGATGTAAATATAAACGGAATACAATGATTTGCAAATCATTTTCAAGATATTTGATGTTGAAACTCATAAACCTTTTTTTTTTTTGCAAATAACTTAGAATTTCATGGCTGCAACACGTGCCAAAGTAGTTGGGAAAGGGCATGTTCACTGTGTTACATCACATTTTCTTTTAACAACACTCAATAAACTATTGGGAACTGAGGAAACTAATTATTGAAGCTTTGAAAGTGGAATTCTTTCCCATTCTTGTTTTCTGTAGAGCTTCAGTCATTCAACAATCCGGGGTCTCCGCTGTGGTATTTTACGCTTCATAATGCGCCACACATTTTCGATGGGAGACCAGTCTGGACTGCAGGCGGGCCAGGAAAGTACCCGCACTCTTTTTTTACGAAGCCATGCTGTTGTAACACGTGGCTTGGCATTGTCTTGCTGAAATAAGCAGGGGCGTCCATGATAACGTTGCTTGGATGACAACATATGTTGCTTCAAAACCTGTATGGACCATTCAGCATTAATGGTGCCTTCACAGATGTGTAAGTTACCCATGCCTTGGGCACTAATACACCCTCATACCATCACAGATGCTGGCTTTCAAACCTTGCTTCTGTAACAATCCAGATGGTTATTTCCCTCTTTGTTCTGGAGGACACAACATTCAAAGTTTCCAAATATTATTTGAAATGTGGACTTTGCATCAGTCCATCTTAGATAAGCTCGGGCCCAGTGGAGCCGGCGGTGTTTCATGATATTGTTAATAAATGGGTTTTGCTTTGCATAGTAGAGTTTAACTTGCACTTACAGATGTAGCAACCAACTGTAGTTACTGACTCTGGTTTTATGAAGTGTTCCTGAGCCCATGTGGTGATATCTGTTACACACTGATGTCAGTTTTTGATGCAGTACCGCCTGAGGGATCAAAGGTCCATAATATCATCGCTTACGTGCAGTGATTTCTCCAGATTCTCTGAACCTTTTGATGATTTTACGGACAGTAGATGGTAAAATCCCTAAATTCCTTGCAATAGCTCATTGAGAAATGTTGTTCTAAAACTGTTCGACAATTTGCTTACAAAGTGGTGACCCTCACCCCATCCTTGTTTGTGAATTACTTAGCATTTCATGGAAGCTGCTTTTATACCCAATAATGGCACCCACCTGTTCATAATTAGCCTGCACACCTGTGGGATGTTCCAAATAAGTGTTTGATGAGCATTCCTCAACTTTATCCGAATTTATTGCCACCTTTCCCAACTTCTTTGTCACATGTTGCTGGCATCAAATTCTAAAGTTAATGATTATTTGCAAAAAAAAATGTTTATCAGTTTGAACATCAAATATCTTGTCTTTGTAGCATATTCAACTGAATATGGGTTGAAAATGATTTGCAATCGATTGTAGCTGAGATAGGCGCCAGCGCCCCCCGCGACCCCAAAAAGGGAATAAGCGGTAGAAAATGGATGGATGGATGTATTCATTGTGCTGAAAATTTTAATTTTCCTGAAGGAACTCTCCTGACGGAATAAATAAAGTACTATCTATCTATCCATCTATTCCGTTTATATTGACATCCAACACAATTTCCCAACTCATATGGAAACGGGTTTTGTACTTTGAGAGTAGAGCTATAGTCCTGCATGCTTGGTTATGGTTTAAAGTCATATCCAACAATTGCGACCACGACTTTTTATCGTCAATATCGGCTGCTGAGTTTAATTTTTTTAATGATGTCTGCTGGTGGTGTGCCTCAGGATTTTGTCAATGAAAAAAATGTGCCTTGGTTTAAAAAAGTTAGAAAAACACTGGCTTAACGTGTGTCCTCAGTGGTGGTGCAGTGTGTGTGTGTGCAACAGTAAGTACTGTGTGGTGTTTACTGTATTTTCCGCACTATAAGGCGCGCCGGATTATAAGGCGCACCTTCAATGAATGGCATATTTTAAAAAGTTGTTCATATGTAAGGCACACCGCATTATAAGGCGCACAGAATAGATGCTACAATAGAGGCTGGGGTTACGTTATGCATCCTTTAGATCAGGGGTAGGGAACCTATGGCTCGGGAGCCAGATGTGGCTCTTTTGATGACTGCATCCGGCTCTCAGGTAATTTTGAGCTGACTGTGCTTAACACGATAAATAATGAATATTTCCACATGTAATCAGTGTTAAAAATGATGTTCAAAATATAAAACATCATCGTGCATTTATAATCAATCCATCCGTTTTCTACCGCACCTGTTCAAGAAGTTGCGTTGATGGTAAGAAGTTATTTTTTTATTATTGGTTAGTGCGGGGCTTGCCCTCCTGGGGGTTCTTCAGACCACCAAGAACCGACATGAGACCCTGTTTCAGGGTTACAGTATTGTTTCATTTTTCAATAAGTCTCTCAGTTGCTTTCAAGCAATTGTCTTTTTCTCTTTCGTTCTGGCTCGCGCTCTGGCTCCAGCACCAACCCCGTCTCTCCTCCTGGCTGCTGCTTATAACATAGCGACTGGTGATTAGGTAACAAGGCCCAGGTGGGCCGTCTACGCACCTGTCGCTGATTTCGAGGCCGGTCCTGGCAACACCCTGCTTCGCTGCAGGCCCGCAGGCCACGCCCCCTCCACAGTTAGCTTCAGAATAACAATGTTATGACAAAGAATAAGAGACCTACTATACTCTAAAAATGTTAGTCTTACTTATAAATGCACACGTTTAGTTGTGTTCAGGGTTAAAAATATATTTAACGGCTCTTACGGATATACATTTTAAAATATTTGGCTTCTTGGCTCTCTCAGCCAAAAAGGTTCCCGACCCCTGCTTTAGATGGAGCTGCGCTAAAGGGAATGTCAACAAAACAGTCAGGTCAGTCAAACTTCATTAATAGATTACAAACCAGCGTTCTGACAACTCCGCTATTTTATTATTTTCCCCGAGTCAATAAACACCTAAAAAAACAGTCTGATACTGTTACAGTAAATCAAACGTTAGTGCAATCACAATATAGTAACACTTGAAATAGTGCAAAGCAATAATATATCAATGACTCAACGTTGCTCAAACGATAATGTCACACAACACGACACACAAAATACACATGTAAAGCTCACTTAAGTTATTCCTCATCCACAAATCCCTCAAATTCTTCTTCTTTAGTGTTCAAATCAAACAGTTGGGCGAATACGGCATCCGTCTTGTCGAAGTCGTCATTAAACGAGTCAGTGTCACTGCTCTTAATGTTAAATTCTCTCACTGCTGCTCTATTCCTGTGTTCTACTAAATAATCGCCTTGAGTTTAAACTCTGCACGGCTCCTGCAGTCATATATCCCAGCATGCACCGCGTGCTTCTTCTTCTACGAGGCAAAATAAGGTAGGCGCCTGCTTACCGTAGTTGCGAGACCTCTTGGGGCATGTTTAATTCGGACACTGAAGAAGAAGACTTCGAGGGATTCGTGGATGAGGAATAACTTTATAAAGTGAGCTTTACATGTTTATTTTGTGTGTTGTGTTGTGTGACATTAACGTTTGAGCAACGTTGAGTTATTGATATATATATATTATTGCTTTGCACTATTTCGAGACGTCGTTAATGGAGTCAGTGTCCCTGCTGTTGTCTAGCAGTTCAGTGACAATTCTTGCTTTCCTGAAATCATGTCTCTCAATAGGAACTATTTTACAGTACATAAACACACAAATGGAAATGAAACGGCACGGCCTGGCGCAGTCACATTCTCCTACGGGGGGAAATGAAATAGGCGGCTGCTTACTGTAGTTGTGAGACCTGTTGTGGCTCGATATTGGTCCATGTATAAGGCGCACCGGATTATAAGGCGCGCTGTCAGCTTTTGAGAAAATTTTAGGTTTTTAGGTGTGCCTTATAGTGCGGAAAATACGGTACCTTGCAATGTGTTGTTTCCGGTGTCTCTTCAGTGGTGGAGCAGTGTGTGTGCAACAGGATGCCAGCAGACCAGTGGGTGTTGGAGTGGGTTGCCTACAGCACCACCAAGAATGGACTGGTGCTCTCTGTGGACTCCCTGGATCAATTTGAGCATGATGTAATGACAACCCTGCGCTGCATGTATAGCATCCAGCATGGTCAATGGTCAGTCATGTTCTTGTCTGGGCAGGTGTTAAACAAGAGGACTGCATCCAAGCAGAGCTTGAAGAGGGAAGAGCCAAACAGACCCCGAGACATCCACACAATACATGACATGTAAGAACCATCAAACACTACTTTTTTTAATGTTGCATCACTTACTGTGTCATCCTGTCAGAATAAAAGCAGAAGAAGAGGAGGATGATCTACTGGACTGCTACTCTACTCCTGCAAAGGTGTGTTGTCATCACAATGATCCTGGGACTATTAGCTGTCCTTCTAATCCAGGGGTGTTAAACTCAAATACAGAGTGGGCCAAAATTTAAAATTGAACAAAGCCACGGGCCGAGGTTGAACAAATTATTAATAGGGACCCAAACAAGTTTTGCGTTGAATATTGAACAAGCAAGGCTTATATAACTTTATAGTGACATGCAACATCGAGTCTCTAATAATAATAACAATTTAAAAATATCAATGGCATATCAAACAAAATTTAACTAAAAATGTTGTGCCTCTTTTCTTTTTGCAGCCTTCGGAGGTACATATCAAAAATAAACTTTTTCCACAGGCTCATAATAAATTTGAAAATAAAATAACAGTTTAAACAGCCTTGAAGTAGCAAGAGAAAGTGGATGAATAAAACGTTAATTATTGCTCAGTTTTCTACACTGATTTGCTTTAACACTGAATACGGAACAAGCAACGCTTACATAACTTAATCATGCAAAAGCAACCATCAAAAAACAAACGAAAAAACATCAATGGTACATGAAATAAAATAAAAAAAAATAAAAAATAATTCCTCTATTCCATTTGCAGCCATCTGAGGTATTAGCCTATAAAAAAACGTTTTTACAGGCTAATAAATTTGAAAATAAAATAACAATGGGGTTGGGGGGGGCAGGGTGTGTATATTGTAGCGTCCCGGAAGAGTTAATGCTGTAAGGGGTTCTGGGTATTTGTTCTGTGTTCGGTGCAAATATGTCTGTCATTCTTGTTTGGTGTGGGTTCACAGTGTGGCCCATATTGGTAACAGTGTTAAGTTGTTTATACGGCCACCCTCAGTGTGACCTGTATGGCTGTTGACCAAGTATGCTTTGCATTCAATTACGTGTGTGTAAAAGCTGCACATATTACGTGGCTCTGCCGGCACGCAGTTTTTTATGGAGAAAAAGCGGACGTGACAACAGGTTGTAGAGGACGCTAAAGGCAGTGCCTTTAAGGCACACCCCCAATATGGTTGTCCAAGTGGAAATCGGGAGAATGGTTGCCCCGGGAGATTTTCGGGAGGGGCACTGAACTTCAGGAGTCTCCCGGGAAGTACTAGCGGTAAATGCGCTGTATAATCCCGGCGGGCCAGCTCTAATGTTAATTTGATATTGCCTCAAGGGCCAAATTAAATTACACGGCGGGCCAAATTTGGCCGGCGGGCCAGAGTTTGACACCCATGTTCTGATCACTACTGTTTTGCTTCCCTTCCTGTGTGTGTGTGTGTGCGTGTGCGTGTGCGTGCGCTTGTGCAGGGCTCCCAAAAACGTGCACTAACCACTCCAGAAAACCCTCACTCAAAGAGGACTTCAGCTTTGTTGAGCAGTCCAAGCGTCCTCTTGTCTCCTTCTTGCTTCTCTCCAAGGTACCACAAACACTTTTTAATTATCAAAGCGCATTTTGCACAAAGGTCCAGTTTGCAACAATCTTACACAAGCAGCATCAATTGAATGCACTTTGAATTCCCGAGAGTGCTTGAAAATTGTTAACACATAGGATATTCTACAAACCCTGTTTCCATATGAGTTGTGCAATTGTTAGATGTAAATATAAACGGAATACAATATGCAAATCCTTTTCAACCCATATTCAATTGAATGCACTACAAAGAGAATATATTTGATGTTCAAACTCATAAACTTTATTTTTTTCTTTTGCAAATAATAATTAACTTAGAATTTCATGGCTGCAACACGTGCCAAAGTAGTTGGGAAAGGGCATGTTCACCACAGTGTTACATCACCTTTTCTCTTAACAACACTCAATAAACGTTTGGTAATTGAGGAAACTAATTGTTGAAGCTTTGAAAGTGGAATTCTTTCCCATTCTTGTTTTATGTAGAGTTTCAGTCGTTCAACAGTCCGGGGTCTCCGCTGTCGTATTTTACAATTCATAATGCACCACACATTTTCCATGGGAGACAGGTCTGGACTGCAGGGGGGCCAGGAAAGTACCCGCATTCTTTTTTTTTTCTTTTCTTTTTTTTAACAAAGCCACGCTGTTGTAACACGTGCTAAATGTGGCTTAGCATAGTCTTGCTGAAATAAGCAGGGGTGTCCATGAAAAAGACGGTGCTTAGATAACAGCATATGTTGTTCCAAGCCACAGATGCTGGCTTTTAAACTTTGTGTCGATGACAGTCTGAATGGTTCGCTTCCCCTTTGGTCCGAATAACACAATGTCGAATATTTCTAAAAAGTTTGAAATGTGGACTCGTCAGACCACAAAACACTTTCCCACTTTGCATCAGTCCATCTTAGACGATCTCGGGCGTTTCTGTATGTTGTTGATAAATGGCTTTTGCTTTGCATAGTAGAGCTTTAACTTGCACTTACAGATGTAGCGACCAACTGTATTTAGTGACAATTTTTTTTCTGAAGTGTTCCTGAGCCCATGTGGTGATATCCTTTTAGAGATTGATGTCGGTTTTTAATACAGTGCCGTCTGAGGGATCGAAGGGCACGATCATTCAATGTTGGTTTCCGGCCATGCCGCTTACCTGGAGTGATTTCTCCAGATTCTCTGAACCTTTTGATGATATTATGGACCCTAGATGTTGAAATCCCGAATTTCCCGCAATTGCACTTTGAGAAACGTTCTTAAACTGTTTGATTATTTGCTCACGCAGTTGTGGACAAAGGGGTGTACCTCGCCCCATCCTTTCTTGTGAAAGACTGAGCATTTTTTGGGAAGCTGTTTTTATACCCAATCATGGCAACCGCCTGTTCCCAATTAGCCTGCACACCTGTGGGATGTTCCATATAATTGTTTGATGAGCATTCCTCAACTTTATCAGTATTTATTGCCACCTTTCCCAACTTCTTTGTCACGTGTTGCTGGCATCAAATTCTAAAGTTAATGATTATTTGTAATAAAAAAAAAAGTTTATCGTTTTGAACATCAAATATGTTGTCTTTGTAGCATATTCAACTGAATATGGGTTGAAAATGATTTGCATATCATTGTATTGCGTTTGTATTTACATTTAACACAATTTCCCAACTCACATGTAAACGGGGTTAGTAGTCTTTTATGGTAGTGTTCCCCAACCTTTTTTCCACAAGGGACCGGTATAATGTATGCATTATTTTCACGGACCGGTTTTCTATATGTAAATTAGCCTTTCCCCCAATCTGAGAGATTGAAATGTTATATATTAGATGGTGTGCATTGTCCCATTGCAACTCCAATAGAGTTGTAATATACATCTATTAACAGGCTTATTGCTATGTTTAGTGGGACAGGCCAAAGTTAAGCCCGAGAAAATGTGGTAGTTTATAGATTACCGTATTTTTCGGACTATAAATCGCATTTTTTTTCATAGTTTGGCCAGGGGTGTGACTTATACTAGAGATGCGCGGTTTGCGGTCTCATCCGCGGAGTCTACGGATAAACCGCGGGTTGGCCGGGTGACATGACGAAACAATATATTTTAATTAGATTCGGGTGGGTGGCGATTGAATCATCCAGAAATATTTGATATACATGGTTCTGGGATCGGTATCCTTTGCCATTCAAAGAGCCATTTAAGACCTGTGTCATAAAGCGAAAAAGACAATAGGAACGCTTATATTCTCTAGAATGACTACCGACAGTCACCCAGATAATAAGTATTAGGACGTGGTATGAAGTCATTGACTTTGTCGCCGTCTACAACATGTACGATCTGCTTGTCAGTCCAGCATCATGTTGTGTGTGGCTTCCGCAGCAACACGCACACAACTGCAAGGCATGCTGGGTGACACAGAGTACACTAATGGTTGTGATATAAACAATTTTAACACTCTTAGTAATATGCGCCACGCTGTGAAGCCACACCAGACAAGATTGACAAACACATTTCGGGAGGACATCCTCCCAGTAACACAACATCAACGCAACACAACAAATACCCAGAATCCTTTGTATCCATGACACAGCCTGACTATTTTATACACCCCGCTAGCAGCAAACCACCCACACCCCACCCCCACCCCGTGCGTCAGTAAGGTGGGCGGGGTTGGGGGCGCGGGTGTATAATATATTCAGGAAGTGTCACGGATACAAAGGATTCCGGGTATTTTTTGTGTTGCGTTTATGTTGTGTTACTGTGCGGATGTTCTCCCGAAATGTGTTTGTCAATCTTGTTTGGTGTGGCTTCACAGCGTGGCGCATATTAGTAAGTGTTAAATTTGTTTATATCACAACCATTAGTGTACTCTGTGTCACCCAGTATGCCTTTCAATCTTGTACGTGTATTTGCGGAAGCTGCATACAACATGTTGCCGGATTAACAATCTGTGTGTACATGTTGAAGGTGGCAAGGCCAATGGCTTAATATCACGCCCATATCCTTGTCATCAGGATGAACGCCAATTGGATTATCGCGAGAACGTTAGCGGCTCCATTTGTCTTCGTTACTCTGTGAAACAGGTTTAAATAGCTCTGTGAGTGGTAAAGGTGGCCGACCTCTGATGTATTTCAGGGGGCGGGTGGCGGGCGGATGCGTTTCTGATAAAATGTTGGTTCGGGTGGACGGCGGGTGGATGACGACTTTGGTGACGCGGTTGCGAATGATAGAGATGCGCGGAAAGGCAATTATAACTTATACTCAGGAGCGACTTATGTGTGAAATTACTAACACATTACCGTAAAATATCAAATAATATTATTTAGCTCATTCACGTAAGGGACGAGACGTATACGATTTCATAGGATTTAGCAATTATGAGTGACAGATTGCTGGGTAAACGTATAGCATGTTCTACATGTTATAGTTATTTGAATGAGTCTTACCATAATATGTTATGGTAAGGCACCTTCTCAGTTGGTTATTTATGCCTCATATAACGTACACTTATTCAGCCTGTTGTTCACTATTCTTTTTTATTTTAAATTTTAAATGTCTATTCTTGTTGTTGGGTTTTATCAAATACATTTCCCCCAAAAGTGTGACTTATATTCCAGTGCGACTTATATATATATATATTTTTTTCCTTCTTTATTTTGCATTTTCGGCAGGTGCGACTTATACTCCGGTGCGACCTATACTCCGATATATACGGTAATTAATGTTTCTGTGCGGCCCAGACCGGTGGTTGGGAACCACTGTTTTATGGCACTTTAGTGGATCTGAAATAAAAGTACAGCTCCCAGAATCCTTTGCACAGCACAGGACCGCCACGAGGCGTTATGGAGCGCTGTGAAAGAGACAGGAAGTAGGGTTGGACTATTAATCGAACTTTGATTTTGTTTTCAATTTTGGCTTCTCACGATTATGAAAATGAAAATAATCGGGGGGGAAAAGGGACTAATGGTGCATTGAATTTTGGAGCTTGTAATGGTGGAACAGAGCAAATGAGTGAGAAACAAGCAAATCTACTAGAAGTCTAAGATGTTGCTACTTCTTGTTTGACACGACACCAGTGTGTCTAATCACTAATGTCATCAAAAAAGTAAGTCCTATAGGATTACAGCGTTCACATAACCACGGACGCAGTCGCATAATTGGCCAATAGAAGGGAATCTGCGGTTCTATAAAAGTGAAATGTTGTCATTGTGAGAAGGAGGGGAAGCATCCCAGCTGGGTACAACAAGGATGCTTCCCTGCTGACTTCAAGTAAGGACGTCGTAGGGCGTTGGAAAGAGCACTTTGAGGAACTCCTGAAACCGACTACATCAGACACACCTTCCCTGACAGGAGCAGAACCTAAGGATGATGGGGGATTCACGTCGATGTCTCGGAGTGAAGCCACTGAGGTAGTTGGACAACCCCACAGGGGCAAAGCTTTGGCGGTTGATGGGTTGACAAGATCCGTCCAGAAATGCTGAAGGCTCTGGGTGTTGAGGGGCTGTCTTGGTTGATACGCCTTTTCAACATTGCCTGGAAGTCTGGGACAGTGCCGAGGGAGTGGCAGACTGGGGTGGTGGTTCCCCTATTCAGAAAGGGGGACCATGGGGCATGTGCTAATTACAGGGTATCACACTACTCAGCCTCCCTGGGAAAGTCTACGCCAAGGTACTGGAAAGGAGGGTCAGGCCAATAGTGGAACCTCAGATGCACCAGGAGAAATGTGGATTCCGTCCTGGTCGTAGAACAACTGACCAGCTTTTTACTCTAATGAGAATCCTGGAGAGGGCCTGGGAGTATGCCTATCCAGTCTACATGTGCCATGTGGATTTGGAGAAGGCTTATGGCTGGGTCCCCGGGGAGATCGTTGAGGAAGTGCGGGGTGAGGGAGACCCTGCTGAGGGCCATCCAATCTCTGTACAACCAAAGCGAGAGTTGTGTCCAGGTGCTTGGATTGTAGGTCAGATTTATTTCCAGTGGGGTTTGGTCTCTGCCAGGGCTGCGCTCTTTCACCTATCCTGTTTGTGATTTTCATGGCGCAGAGGGTGTACGTCTCGGGGGGCTAAAGGTTTCGTCACTGCTGTTTGCGGATGATGTGGTCAGTCCGTGACCTTCAGCTTTCACTGGATCGGTTAGCAGCCGAATATTCAGCGGCTGGAATGAGGCTCATCATCTCCAAATCTGAGGCCGTACTTCTCAGCAGGAAACTGATGATTTGTACAGTCCGGGTAGAGGGTGAGACTCTGTCCCAGGTGGAGGGGAGTGAAGGAAAGATGGAGAATGGGAGCAGCTGGGGCACTTTTGCAGTCTCTCTGCCGCACTGTTGTGACCAAACATGAGCTGAGCCAGAAGGCAAAGCTCTTGGTCTACCGACCTACGGTATCTACATTGGAGCATGTTCCGCACCTCTATTGTCGAGGCGGCTGATCGGAGCTGTGGCCGCAAGGTAGTTAGTGCCTGTCGAGGCGGCAATCCTAAAACCCCTTGGTGGACACCAGCGGTGAGGGATGCCGTCAAGCTGAAGAAGGAGTCCTATCGGGTCCTTTTGGCTCATAGGACTCCGGAGGCAGTGGACAGGTACCGACAGGCCAAGCGGTGTGCAGCTTCAGCGGTCGCTGAGGCAAAAACTCGGACATGGGAGGAGTTCGGGGAAGCCATGGAAAACGACTTCCGGACGGCTTCGAAGCGATTCTGGACCACCGTCCGCCGCCTCAGGAAGGGGAAGCAGTGCACTATCAACACCGTGTATGGTGCGGATGGTGTTCTGCTGACCTCAACTGCGGATGTTGTGGATAGGTGGAAGGAATACTTCGAAGGCCTCCTCAATCCCACCAACACGTCTTCCTATGAGGAAGCAGTGGCTGGGGAATCTGTGGTGGACTCTCCTATTTCTGGGGCTGAGGTCGCTGAGGTAGTTAAAAAGCTCCTCGGTGGCAAGGCCCCAGGGGGTGGACGAGATCCGCCCGGAGTTCCTTAAGGCTCTGGATGCTGTGGGGCTGTCTTGGATGACAAGACTCTGCAGCATCGCGTGGACATCGGGGACGGTACCTCTGGATTGGCAGACCGGGGTGGTGGTTCCTCTCTTTAAGAAGGGGGACCGGAGGGTGTGTTCCAACTATCGTGGGATCACACTCCTCAGCCTTCCCGGTAAGGTTTATTCAGGTGTACTGGAGAGGAGGCTACGCCGGATAGTCGAACCTTGGATTCAGGAGGAACAGTGTGGTTTTCGTCCTGGTCGTGGAACTGTGGACCAGGTCTATACTCTCCGCAGGGTTCTTGAGGGTGCATGGGAGTTTGCCCAACCAGTCTACATGTGCTTTGTGGACTTGGAGAAGGGATTCGACCGTGTCCCTCGGGAAGTCCTGTGGGGAGTGCTCAGAGAGTATGGGGTATCGGACTGTCTTATTGTGGCGGTCCGCTCCCTGTACGATCAGTGCCAGAGCTTGGTCCACATTGCCGGCAGTAAGTCGAACACATTTTCAGTGAAAGTTGGACTCCGCCAAGGCTGTCCTTTGTCACCGATTCTGTTCATAACTTTTATGGACAGAATTTCTAGGCGCAGTCAAGGCGTTGAGGGGTTCCGGTTTGGTGACCGCAGGATTAGGTCTCTGCTTTTTGCAGATGATGTGGTCCTGATGGCTTCATCTGACCGGGATCTTCAGCTCTTACTGGATCGGTTTGCAGCCAAGTGTGAAGCGACCGGAATGAGAATCAGCACCTCCAAGTCCAAGTCCATGGTTCTCGCCCGGAAAAGGTTGGAATGCCATCTCCGGGTTGGGGAGGAGACACTGCCCCAAGTGGAGGAGTTAAAGTACCTAGGAGTCTTGTTCACGAGTGAGGGAAGAGTGGATCGTGAGATCGACAGGCGGATCGGTGCGGCGTCTTCAGTAATGCGGACGTTGTACCGATCCATTGTGGTGAAGAAGGAGCTGAGCTGGAAGGCAAAGCTCTCAATTTACCGGTCGATCTACGTTCCCATCCTCACCTATGGTCATGAGCTTTGGGTCATGACCGAAAGGATAAGATCACGGGTACAAGCGGCCGAAATAAGTTTCCTCCGCCGCGTGGCGGGGCTCTCCCTTAGAGATAGGGTGAGAATCTCTGCCATCCGGGAGGAACTCAAAGTAAAGCCGAGAGGAGCCAGATGAGGTGGTTCGGGCACCTGGTCAAGATGTTACCCGAACGCCTCCCTATGGAGGTGTTTAGGGCACGTCCAACCGGTAGAAGGCCACGGGTAAGACCCAGGACACGTTGGGAAGACTATGTCTACCGGCTGGCCTGGGAACGCTTCGGGATCCCCCGGGAAGAGCTAGACGAAGTGGCTGGGGAAAGGGAAGTCTGGGTTTCCCTGCTTAGGTTGTTGCCCCCGCGACCCGACCTCGGATAAGCGGAAGAAGATGGATACAAGAGTTTCCTCAGAAGAGTGGCTGGCATCTCCGTTAGAGATAGGGTGAGAAGTTGAGTCACAGCTTCTTTGCTTGGAAAGGAGCCAGCTTAGGTGGTTGGGGCATCTAGTGCGGATGCCTCACCAGGGTCTCCATAGGGAGGTCCTCCTTTTACGTCCCATTTGGAGGAGACCCCGCGTCAGGCCAAGGACCACATGGCGGGGGATTTACATCTCCTCTCTGGCCTGGGAACGTTTCGGGATCCCCCAGGAGGAAGTTGCTAAGTTGCTCTGCAGAGGGAAGTCTTGGGGTCTCTGCTGGAGCTGTTGTCCCTGCGACCCCATTCCGGATAAGCGGTTGAAGATGGATAGATTGATGGATGGATGAAGCATTTGTTTGGGAAAATGTCTGGTAGCACTCGGCTGTCCTGTCCTGAACTAAACCATTTCCTGACGGCCAATTGAATCAGCGACTAAACTACGAAGATATTGACAACACATCTCATCTACTTGTGTTGTTGTGAACAACATCATCAATGTTACATCCATCTACAAACAAGGAAGCAACTTGAGAGGCGCTCTGTCTCTTTTTGATTCGCCTCTTTACTCCTCAAATTATGAACAGCAAAGCACACTTTACCCCTTCACAATAATAGCGCCACATCCAATCTGATGGCGTTAACAAAATTGTGTGTTCCACTCGGTATTGTGTAAAAGGAATGGTTTCTTTTCAAAATTCTAATAAGTGTAGGAGTTATGTTGCTAACCTTTTAGAGTAAACAATAAGCTACTTGATAAGCCTATGTGTAATTCTTGTAGCTATGGTGACAAGCCTAAGTCTAATTCTTGTTGCTATGGTGACAAGCATAAGTGTAATTCTTGTAGCTATGGTGACAAGGATAAGTGTAATTCTTGTAGCTATGGTGACAAGCATAAGTGTAATTATTGTTGCTATGGTGACAAGGATAAGTGTAATTCTTGTAGCTATGGTGACAAGCATAAGTGTAATTATTGTTGCTATGGTGACAAGCCTAAGTGTAATTCTTGTAGCTATAGTGACAAGCCTAAGTGTAATTCTTGTAGCTATAATGACAAGCCAAAGTTTAATTCTTGTTGCTATGGTGACAAGCCGAAGTGTAATTATTGTTGCTATTGTGACAAGCTTAAGTGTAATTATTGTAGCTATGGTGACAAGCCTAAGTGTAATTATTGTAGCTATGGTGACAAGCCTAAGTGTAATTATTGTAGCTATGGTGACAAGCCTAAATGTAATTCTTGTAGCTATGGTGACTAGCCTAAGTGTAATTATTGTAACTATGGTGACAAGCCCAAGTGTAATTCTTGTAGTTATGGTGACAAGCCCAAGTGTAATTCTTGTTGCTATGGTGACAAGCCTAAGTGTAATTATTGTAGCTATGGTGACAAGCCTAAGTGTAATTATTGTAGCTATGGTGACAAGCCTAAGTGTAATTATTGTAGCTATGGTGAGAAGCCTAAGTGTAATTATTGTAGCTATGGTGACAAGCCTAAATGTAATTCTTGTAGCTATGGTGACTAGCCTTAGTGTAATTATTGTAACTATGGTGACAAGCCCACGTGTAATTCTTGTAGTTATGGTGACAAGCCTAAGTGTAATTATTGTAGCTATGGTGACAAACATAAGTGTAATTATTGTAGCTATGGTGACAAGCCTAAGTGTAATTATTGTAGCTATGGTGACAAGCCTAAGTGTAATTATTGTAGCTATGGTGACAAGCCTAAGTGTAATTATTTTAGCTCTGGTGACAAGCCTAAGTGTAATTATTGTAGCTATGGTGACATGCATAAGTGTAATTATTGTTGCTATGGTGACAAGCATAAGTGTAATTATTGTAGCTATAGTGACAAGCCTAAGTGTAATTATTGTAGCGATGGTGACAAGCATAAGTGTAATTCTTGTTGCTATGGTGACAAGCCCAAGTGTAATTATTGTAGTTATGGTGACAAGCATAAGTGTAATTATTGTAGCTATGGTGACAAACCTAAGTGTAATTATTTTAGCTCTGGTGACAAGCCTAAGTGTAATTATTGTAGCTATGGTGACATGCATAAGTGTAATTATTGTTGCTATGGTGACAAGCATAAGTGTAATTATTGTAGCTATAGTGACAAGCCTAAGTGTAATTATTGTAGCGATGGTGACAAGCATAAGTGTAATTCTTGTTGCTATGGTGACAAGCCCAAGTGTAATTATTGTAGTTATGGTGACAAGCATAAGTGTAATTATTGTAGCTATGGTGACAAACCTAAGTGTAATTATTGTAGCTATGGTGACAAGCCCAAGTGTAATTATTGTAGCTATGGTGACAAGCATAAGTGTAATTATTGTAGCTATGGTGACAAGCATAAGTGTAATTATTGTAGCTATGGTGACAAGCATAAGTGTAATTTTTGTAGCTATGGTGACAAGCTTAAGTGTAATTATTGTAGCTATGGTGACAAGCCTTAGTGTAATTATTGTAGCTATGGTGACAAGCATAAGTGTAATTATTGTAGCTATGGTAACAAGCATAAGTGTAATTTTTGTAGCTATGGTGACAAGCCTAAGTGTAATTATTGTAGCTATGGTGACAAGCCCAAGTGTAATTCTTGTTGCTATGGTGACAAGCCCAAGTGTAATTATTGTAGCTATGGTGACAAGCCTTAGTGTAATTATTGTAGCTATGGTGACAAGCCTAAGTGTGACAAAGACTTTCTTGCCCCTGCAGCAGCACTCCCTCCCAGAAGTACAGCCAGCGTGGAGGCAAGGGAGAGGTGGTGGTGTCCTTCGGGGCGGTGCAGGGCACTCACTGGGCGGGCAGGAAGTCTGCTGGTGCTAGCATTCAGCCGAAAGTGCTGGAAGGACCCGAACACTCCCTGCACTGCAGCTACAAGTACATGTTCCAGAGACTGCGTGATGTACGCAACGGTGAGAGGAGAGGCTGACACACACACACCGCGTCCATATATTGATGTTCTTCTTCTGCAGTGTTGACGGAGAAGATTGAGGAGCTGGGAGAAGAACTGCGCTCTCACTTCAGCATTGAAGAGTTCTCTCCTGTGTCACTGCCAGCACAGGTGCAGCAGAACCTCACACAGCCAGTGGTTTCACTTTCAATCTAATAATAGTATTTAACAATAGCAAATGCAAAAATCATTTTGTGTATTTATCATCCCCATGACTTTACAAACATTTAAATTCAAAGAAATGTTTTCAAATTTGAGACTTTACTGACATATGTTGCCTTAGTTACGTCAGCGTATATGACCATATATGGTCTAGGTTTATCCGTGGAGGTTTGTGCGAGGCCGCCATTTCTTCTCAGTTGTACTCAGTAAGTCCCTTATTTTTCTCCATCCTCTTGTTGCGGGGCAGACTGGCTCGTACATGCACATGCATCCTCCCCTGTGAACATTTCTAATACAAAGTACATACCCCGTTTCCATATGAGTTTGGAAATTGTGTTAGATGTAAATATAAACGGAATACAATGATTTGCAAATCATTTTCAACCCATATTCATTTGAATGCACTACAAAGACAAAATATTTGATGTTCAAACTCATAAACTTTATTTTTTTTGCAAATAAAAATTTACTTAGAATTTTATGGCTGCAACACGTGCCAAAGTAGTTGGGAAAGGGCATGTTCACCACTGTGTTACATCACCTTTTCTTTTAACAACACTCAATAAATGTTTGGGAACTGAGGTAACTAATTGTTTCTTCCTCATTCTTGTTTTATGTAGAGCTTCAGTCGTTCAACAGTCCAGGGTCTCCGCTGTCGTATTGTACGCTTCATAATGCGCCACACATTTTTGACAGGAGACAGGTCTGGACTTCAGGCGGGCCAGGAAAGTACACGCACTCTTTTTTTTGCTAAGCCACGCTGTTGAAACACTTGTCTTTCTGAAATAAGCAGGGGTAGCCATGATAAGGTTGCTTGGATGACAACATATGTTGCTCCAAAACCTGTATGGACCTTTCAGCATCAATGGTGCCTTCACAGATGTGTAAGTTACCCATGCCTTGGGCACTAATACACCCCCATACCATCACAGATGCTGGCTTTTCAACTTTGCGCCTATAACAATCCGAATGGTTATTTTGCTCTTTGTTCTGGACGACACCACGTCCTCTGTTTCCAAATATAATTTGAAATGTGGACTCGTCAGACCACAGAACACCTTTCCACTTTGCATCAGTCCATCTTAGGTGAGCTCGGGCCCAGCCAAGCCGGCGGCGTTTCAGGATATTGTTGATAAATGGGTTTGGTTTTGCATAGTAGAGTTTTAACTTGCACTTACAGATGTAGCGACCAACTGTAGTTACTGACAGTGGTTTTATGAAGTGTTCCTGAGCCCATGTGGTGATATCCTTTTCACACTGATGTCGGTTTTTGATGCAGTACCACCTGAGGGATCAAAAGTTCGTAATATCATCGCTTACGTGCAGTGATTTCTCCAGATTCTCTGAACTTTTTGATGATTTTATGGACCGTAGATTGTAAATCCTATAAAATCCTTGTAATACCTTGTTGAGAAATGTTGTTCTAAAACTGTTCGACATTTGCTTACAAAGTGGTGACCCTCACCCCATCCTTGTTTGTGAATTACTTAGCATTTCATGGAAGCTGCTTTTATACCCAATCATGGCACCCAACTGATTAGCCTGCACACCTGTGGGATGTTCCATATAAGCGTTTGATGAGCATTCCTCAACTTTATCAGTATTTTTTGCCACCTTTCCCAACTTCTTTGTCACATGTTGCTGGCATCAAATTTTAAAGTTAATGATTATTTGCAAAAAAATAAATAAATGTTTATGAGTTTGAACATCAAATATGTTGTCTTTGTAGCATATTCAACTGAATATGGGTTGAAAATGATTTGCAAATCATTGTATTCCGTTTATATTTACATCTAACACAATTTCCCAACTCATATGGAAACAGGGTTTGTAGCATTTAAGTCTGTCAGGAGACTCCATACAGAAGTGCTAAAAGCCTCAACATGGCTGACAGGGTGGAGATGAAGTGGACGGGGGCTCGCCTGGAAGAGGTGTGTGCCACCTAAATAAAACCACTCAGTCTTCAGTCAGAAAGTGACTTGAAGATGACGTGTAAAACATCATCCATGCAACATTTTGAGCAAAGAAGCACCATTACATGTTATGTCGACCACAAGGAAGTCTTTTACATTTACAAAATAATCATAATAATATGACTCCTTTCACGCTAATTGGGAAGACCTTTGCACCAACAAATACTGTAACACCTGGACATTCTCATGCTCGCAAAGGCTGCTATTTGATATTTCTCTAGCCCAATAATATGCTGTGCCTGGTGAATCTATATGTTTGTGTTTTTGGCAGGACTCGGTGTGTGTTGTGGGCCAGGTGTGCTGTGACAGTAACGGGAGACTGAATGCTCAGTCCGCTGTGTTGGAAGCGGGACCAGAGCAAGGTGCTCAGCAAGTACGCCTGGACTTGTCAGAGCTCCAAGAGTACTCCCTGTTTCCTGGCCAAGTGAGTCGCCGTGGCGTCTATTAAAGGCCTACTGAAATGAGATTTTCTTATTTAAACGGGGATAGCAGGTCCATTCTATGTCATACTTGATCATTTCGCCAAATTGCCATATTGCCAAAGCTCTCAATTTACCGGTCGATCTACGTTCCCATCCTCACCTATGGTCATGAGCTTTGAGTTATGACCAAAAGGACAAGATCACGGGTACAAGCGGCCGAAATTAGTTTCCTCCGCCCAGATCTCTCCCTTAGAGATAGGGTGAGAAGCTCTGCCATCCGGGAGGAACTCAAAGTAAATCCGCTGCTCCTCCACATGAAGAGGAGTCAGATGAGGTGGTTTGGGCATCTGGTCAGGATGCCAGCCGAACGCCTCCCTAGGGAGGTGTTTCAGGCATGTCCGACCAGTAGGAGGCCACGAGGAAGACCCAGGACACGTTGGGAAGACTATGTCTCCCGGCTGGCCTGGGAAAGCCTCGGGATCCCCCGGGAAGAGCTAGACGAAGTGGCTTTGGGAGAGGGAATTTTATGCTCACCTGCTTAGGCTGCTGCCCCCGCGTCCCGACCTCAGATGAGCGGCAAAAGATGGATGGATGATTGAAAAAAAAAAATCACATTATAGTAATTAGTAATTCTAGTAAGAAGTCTGTAATTGTATCATAAAGACGTCTAGTATTAATCATAAAATGATTTTAATTCAAAAATACTCAAGGTTTTTTTTTACTTTATACATGAATGGATAAATGAAACACTTATAATATGCCTCCTTAAAGGCCTACTGAAATGAGATTTTATTTAAACGGGGATAGCAGGTCCATTCTATTTGTCATACTTGATCATTTCACCATATTTTTGCTGAAAGGATTTAGTAAGAGAACATCGACAATAAAGTTTGCAACTTTTGGTCGCTAATAAAAAAGCCTTGCCTGTACCGGAAGTAGCAGACGATGTGCGCGTGACGTCACGGGTTCTGGAGCTCCTCACATCTGAACATTGTTTACAATCATGGCCACCAGCAGCGAGAGCGATTCGGACCGAGAAAGTGACGATTTCCCCATTAATTTGAGTGAGGATGAAAGATTTGGGGATGAGGATAGTGAGAGTGAAGGACTAGAAAAAAAAAGAAAGACAGGGCAGTGGGAGCGATTCAAATGTTATTAGACATATTTACTAGGATCATTCTGGAAAACCTCTTATCTGCTTATTGTGTTACCAGTGTTGTAGTGAGATTATACTGTTGTACCTGAAAGTTGGAGGGGTGTGGTGACCGCCAGTGTCTCTGAGGGAAGCCACGGAGGAGGCAAGAGAGTCGCAGCTGCCTCTTTTTACACGAGGAACGAAGCAAGTTCCGCTCATGTCTACGGTAAGAGCCGACTTATTACCACAATTTTCTCACCGAAACCTACCGGTTGACATGTGGTCGGGAACCATGTTGGCTTAACCGCTCTGTTCCGTAGTAAAGCTTCACCTTCGGGAATGTAAACAAGGAAACACCAGCTGTGTTTGTGTTGCTAAACGCAGCTGCAATACACCGCTTCCCACCTACATCTTTCTTCTTTGACGTCTCCATTATTAATCGAACCAATTGCAAAAGATTCAGCAACGCAGATGTCCAGAATAATGTATAATTATGCGAGTAAAGCAGACTACTTATAGCTTGGATCGGGCTGGAAAAAAATGTCCGCCACAATCCGAAACGTCACGCGCATGCCATTTTCAACAGGATACTTTGTGCGAAATTTAAAATTGCAATTTAGTGAACTAAAAAGGCCGTATTGGCATGTGTTGCAATGTTAATATTTCATCATTGATATATAAACTATCAGACTGGGTTTCAGTAGGCCTTTAAGGGTGTTTTGATAGAAATGCTCCAGCGGTGGTTTCTCCTTTGCCTGTGCGCTGAGTGTGTGCGCAGCAGGTTATATGGACCACCCAGAGGAACTGAGTATGCCAAGGAAGCTGGTCTGGAAACTCTGCCAGCATCCGACCGAGAGCTCTCACAACCTTGCTTGTGGAAGAGATGGAGACTAATGCTATGAAATACTATGAAATATGCCAGCACTGACCTCTATCCTCCAGGTGGTGGCAATGGAGGGAATGAACACAACAGGAGACAAACTGGTCGTTTCTAAAATCTATGAGGTCAGCCAGGGTTAACACCCAGTTTAGAACAAACCTCATTGTTCCACATCAGACCTGATCATGGCGGGTTTTCATTTCTCCAGGGAATCCCACCTCCCTTCTTCACGTCAGACGTCAAAGAAGAGACGGACGAAGGTAAAGAATGACTTCTGCACTGCACTTTGAACTAGACATTGTCTGATTAACTTGTCGATATCACCTACTCAGTGGCCTTGTGGTTAGAGCAGGGGTCGGGAACCTTTTTGGCTGGGAGAGCCATGAAAGCCAAATACTTTAAAGGGGAACATTATCACCAGACCTATGTAAGCGTCAATATATACCTTGATGGTGCAGAAAAAAGACCATCTATTTTTTTAACCAATTTCCGAACTCTAAATGGGTGAATTTTGGCGAATTAAACGCCTTTCTGTTTATTGCGCTGGAGGTGATGACGTCAGAATGTGACGTCGCCGAGGTAACACACCCACCATTTTTATTTTCAACACATTACAAACACCGGGTCTCAGCTCTGTTATTTTCCGTTTTTTTGACTATTTTTTGGAACCTTGGAGACATCATGCCTCAACGGTGTGTTGTCGGAGGGTGTAACAACACTAACAGGGAGGGATTCAAGTTGCACCACTGGCCCGAAGATGCGAAAGTGTCTGCTGCCAGACCCCCATTCAATGTGCCAGAGTGTCTCCACATTTGACCGGCGATGCTAAGGCAGACATGGCACAGAGATGTATGGATAACCTGCAAATGCATTTAAACCATAGTCAACGAAATCACAAAGGTGAGTTTTGTTGTTGACTGCCAGCTAATCGATGCTAACATGCTACGCTAATCGATGCTAACATGCTATTTACCGGCGGTGCTAAAGCAGACATGGAACAGAGATGTATGGATAACCTGCAGATGCATTTGCAACTATATTACGTTTCCTTCCACCCACATTTAATGCGAAAAAAACACTTACCAATCGACAGATTTAAGTTGCTCCAGTGTCAAAAGATGCGAAAGTCCTGATCGTTTAGTCCGCACATTTTACCGGCGATGCTAACGCAGCTTTTCGGCCATGCTATGGCTATGAATAGCGTCAATAGCTATTCGCTCAATAGCTTCAGTTTCTTCTTCAATATTTTCATACTCCAACCATCTGTTTCAATACATGCGTAATCTGTTGAATCGCTTAAGTCGCTGAAATCAGAGTTTGAATCCGAGCTAATGTCACTATATCTTGCTGTGGTATTCCCATTGTTTGTTTACATTGGCAGCACTGTGTGACGTCACAGGGAAATGGCCAGTGTCTTCGCAGAGAGCCGAAAATAAGGCACTTTAAAGCTTTATTTAGGGATATTCCGAGACCGGTAAAATTAGAAAAAAAACTCAAAAAATACAACAAGCCACTGGGAACTGATTTTTATTGTTTTTAACCCTTTTGAAATTGTGATAATGTTCCCCTTTAAAATTTATTTTTAAAGTATAATAAGTCTCTAATTCTTTTGAATAATTTTGTTTTTTCTTGAACAGGTGCGGTAGGAAACGGATGGATGGATTAAAATGCATGAGAATGTTTTATATTTTGAACGTTATTTTTAACACTGTGATTACCAGAGGAATTATTAATTACTTATCGTGTTAAGCAATGTCAGCTAAGATTTATCTGAGAGCCAGATGCAGTCATCAAAAGAGCCACATCTAGCTTTAGAGCCATAGGTTCCTTACCCCTGGGTTAGAGTGTCCGCCCTGAGATCGGTAGGTCGTGAGTTCAAATCCCGGCCGAGTCATACCAAAGACTATAAAAAAATGGGACCCATTACCTCCCTGCTTGGCACTCAGCATTAAGGGTTGGAATTGGGGGTTAAATCACCACAAATGATTCCCGGGCGTGGCACTGCTGCTGCCCACTGCTCCCCTCACCTCCCAAAGGGTGATCAAGGGTGATGGGTCAAATGCAGATAATAATTTCGCCACATCTAGTATGTGTGTGACAATTATTGGTACTTTAACTTTATTAGATTTAACTTTCTGTAGCAGCAGAGGCGCTCAATGTGCTGGTGGCCTGTGGACCTTACACCCCGTCTGACAGCCTGAACTTTGACCCTCTGCTGGACCTCATCCATGTCATTGCCAGGGATCGTCCTGACGTCTGCATCCTGGTTAGTTCTCCCTCGCAGTCGTCCAGCTACAAGTCTTTGACGTGATGTGCTCTTTCCTTTTCCGTAGCTGGGTCCTTTTGTTGACTCCAAACACGAGCAAGTTGAGGTCAGTTCCGAACTCCAATCCCAAGCTTCTCTGCAAGTAACCATCTTCTCTTGAACCCCGAACAGAAATCCCAGGTGACAGAGACCTATGATGCCATCTTCTCAAGATGCATCAACAGCATCGTGGAAGGCACTAAAGCGTATGTTTTACACCTCCCTTCCAATGCTCCATCCACCATCAAACATTACAGGGAGATGGGATCAAGTGGGACGATGTAATCATAAGCAGACCCCGACTTAAAAGCCCAATATCAGTTTGGAAGGGATACATGCAGTAATGATGGTTGGTGGCGAGGAGCAGTGTTTGCCAATCCAACACTTCAGGCTGTGATTGTATTTGTGCCAACTCTGAACTCAGTTTGTGGAGCTCTATTATTAATGTTGAAAGTTTAGTGGCAAACTACCAGATCAAAGTTTGGCATCAGGCCCACAGCCTGAATATAGCATGGGAAAAACAATTTCACAATTTATCAGCGCCCATCTGTCATTTTAAGAACAACTCATTGGCTCAAAGTTCCCAGGAGGAGTTTATTGCTTTCAGATATTGTCTGGAAATGATGCAACTTCACCTAATTGGCCCCAAACATTTTTTTTGCAAATCAATATTTCTAATCTGCAAATAATGTGCTGTATAGAGATTAGCAGGGTAACCAGGAGGTAGTTCATTGCTTTGTAAAAGACGGAAAGTCTCCCGTTCAAAGGCAAAACCCAGTAACTCAATTTTGGTCCAAACTGAGCTGATAATAATTTTGGAGTTCCTAGGTGATATGCTTTACATTTGTGCATGCGATATTATTATCTGTTCCGTAAGTAAGCTGTTACACGCATGGCAGGACCTAGCAACTACCACATAATCTGCGTTCAAAGGACTCCGGCTTATTAGTGATTCCCAAAGCCCAAAAAAAGTCTGCGGGCTATAGAGCGTTTTCCGTTCGGGCTCCAGTACTCTGGAATGCCCTCACAGTTCGAGATGCCACCTCAGTAGAAGTATTTAAGTCTCACCTTAAAACTCATTTGTATACTCTAGCCTTTAAATAGATTCCCTTTTTAGACCAGTTGATCTGCCGTTTCTTTTCTTTTTCTCCTATGTCCCACTCTCCCTTGTGGAGGGGGTCCGGTCCGATCCGGTGGCCATGTACTGCTTGCCTGTGTATTGGCTGGGGACATCTCTGCGCTGCCGATCCGCCTCCGCTTGGGATGGTTTCCTGCTGGCTCTGCTGTGAACGGGACTCTCGCTGCTGTGTTGGATCCGCTTTGAACTGGACTCTCGCGACTGTGTTGGATCCATTATGGATTGAACTTTCACAGTATCATGTTAGACCCGCTCGACATCCATTGCTTTCCTCCTCTCCAAGGTTCTCATAGTCATCATTGTCACCGACGTACCACTGGGTGTGAGTTTTCCTTGCCCTTATGTGGGCTTACCGAGGATGTCGTAGTGTTTCGTGTTGTTGTTTGTGCAGCCCTTTGAGACACTAGTGATTTAGGGCTATATAAGTAAACATTGATTGATTGATACAACAGAAAAACCTAGTATCTCAAGGGACCAATCGGAGCTTCTTTGTCAGTCGCCTTATTGTCTTTAATGAGACATTTGCACAAATGGGGGGCGACGGTCAACCTGATTGTGTGATATTATGGCACGAGGGGATATTTGTAAGATTGGCCCAGGACGTTGCAAGCACCTTCATTAAATGTATTGTTCTTGATTCTTCCCCTTGCATACTCTTTTGGCCAGATAACTGTGGAGGTCAAAATAAAAACCGGACGCTGTACACTGCTCTTGCCCAATGTGCAAACGCAGAATGGGGCCCACCCGAGATTGTGATAAAATATTTGGAGAAAGGGCACACGTTCATGAGAGCAGATTCAATCCATGGCTCAATCGGCAAGAAAATGAAAGCTCAAGAAAACATCTACAGGTTTGATGACTTTGTAGTTTTTTGTAAGACAGCATCAAGATAGATTGGTTTTGCTTTGTTTTCGCAAAATCAGCTAGAAGTGAGTTACTAGGTTTTGCCTTTGGACGGGAGAAGTGTCCCAATTGTGGTGATCCCAATATGCAGAGCACAGCGGGAGACAGCATGCAGGTAAAACGGTATGTCATGCTTAAACCAAAAATGAACAAAAGGCAAGTCCCACTAGGAAAATGCATTGAAGCGTAGGGATGGCTATGCAAAACCTAAGTAAAACCGAACTTGCTACAATGTAAACAAAAACAGAATGCTGGACGAAAGCAAAGACTTACAGCGTGTGTCCGTACATGACATGACAATCAATAATGTCCCCACAAAGAAATAGTCTTGGTTGCCAATACAAAGCAGGTCTGGCAATAGCACTCCAAGGAAGACGTGAAGCTGCTACGGGATAACACCAACAAAACAGGAAGGACCGCCAAAATACCAGCGCAAGACAGGAACTAAAGCACTACACACAGGAAAACAACAAACTTTTAAAAAAAAAAGACAACCTTGTGGAGTTTAAGTTTTTAACATTTCTCCGTATTTTTTCAATGAAAAAAATTTGCCTTGGCTCAAAATGTTGAAAAACACTGTGTTGTGTTTAGAGTGTCCGCCCTGATATGGGTAGGTTGTGAGTTTAAACCCCGGCCGAGTCATACCAAAGACTATAAAAACGGGAGCCATTACCTCCCTGCTTGGCACTCAGTATCAAGGCTTGGAATTGGGGGTTAAATCACCAAAATGATTCCCGGGCGCGGCAACTGCTGCTGCTCACTGCTCCCCTCACCTCCCAGGGGGTGATCAAGGGTGATGGGTCAAATGCAGAGAATAATTTGACCACACATAGTGTGTGTGACAATCATTCAGAAGATGTCATTGTTTGCCGGATAATACACGCTTGTGTCACATGTATGGGGCGGCATGGCGTAGTGGGTTGAGCGGCCGTGCCAGAAACCTGAGGGTTGCAGGTTCGCTTCCCACCTATTAACATCCAAATCGCTGCCGTTGTGTCTTTGGGCAGGACACTTCACCCTTGCCCCCGTTGCCGCTCACACTGGTGAATGAATGATTGGTGGTGGTCGGAGGGGCCGTAGGCGCAAACTGGCAGCCACCCTTCCGTCAGTCTACCCCAGGGCAGCTGTGGCTACAGATGTAGCTTACCACCACCAGGTGTGAATGAATGATGGGTTCCCACTTCTCTGTGAGCGCTTTGAGTATCCAACAATAGAAAAGCGCGATATAAATCTAATCCATTATTATTATTATTATTATTATTATTATTATGTTGTTGGCGAACCCCAAGATGCAGAGAAGGTGGCAGGCATAGTGCAGGTAAACATGATTTAATTTAACACTAAAACAAGAACAAACAAAAGGCGCGCACAAGGCGGAGAACAAACTTTGCAATGAACAAAAACTAGCACAAAGGCTAACTGTGGACTAGAAACAAAAACACTTACAGTAACATGAAGGAACTATGACATGAGCAGAGTGAAGAGAAGTAGACACAGCTACAAAGATAAGTCTTAATGACATTGACAGGTAGTGGTGACAATAATCCAGCACTGACTGGAGGGGAAGGCAGCTTGAGAGGCCTACTGAAAGCCACTACTACCGACCACGCAGTCTGATAGTTTATATATCAATGATGAAATATTAACATTTCAACACTTGCCAATACGGCCTCTTTAGTTTACTAAATTACAATTTTAAATTTCCCGGGAGTTTCGTCTTGAAAATGTTGTCTTTTTCGGCTTTTGACTCGCTCGACCGCTCATAAAAGCAATGGGACTCTGTCTGTGAATGGAGCTTGTAGTTACAACGCCGGTGCAGTAGGTGGCGGTAGCCTACTATGCATTGTAACTCAGCCAATGTAATTATATTCCAACTCCGCGTTCTTCTTGGTCATCTCCGCCGCCACTGACAGAGCACCCCCGCAGCCCCCGCCGCCCGACCGCACCACCACAAATAGATGCCTGACCTGTGGGAAACACTGAATGATGACGTGTACGCAAGACGTCACACGTCTTTAGGAAGTATGAGCGCTACACACACACACACACACACACAGCTAAATGTCGTCTGCTTTGACAGCATAATTATACAGTATTTAGGACATTTGTGTTGCTGAATCTTTTGCAATTTGTTCAATTAATATTGGAGAAGTCACAGTAGAAAGATGGAGTTGGAAAGCTTTAGCCTTTAGCCACACAAACACACGGTGATTCCTTGTTTAAAATTCCCGGAGGTGAAAATTTACTATGGATCAGAGCGCGGTCAAGCGAACATGAATCCAGACCAAATGTCAACCAGCAGGTTTCAGTGAGAAAATTGTGGTTTAAAAGTCGCTTCTTACCGGAGAAAAGCTGAGCTTGTGCCGCCCATGCAGCTGCCGTCGACGTGTCTTGACTGTGCGTCAAGACACCTGTGGACACACCCTTCCGACTATCAGGTAATATTAAACTCACTAAAACACTAGCAACAGAATAGAAAGATAAGGGATTTCCCAGAATTATCCTAGTAAATGTGTTTAAAAACATCGGAATCCGTCCCAAAGCAATCGCCTTTTTGTTTTTTTTTTAACTCGCTTTTGTTTTTTGTTTTTTTTCTAGTCCGTCGCTATCAATATCCTCAAAAACAAATCTTTCATCCTCGCTCAAATTAATGGGGAAATTGTCGTTTTTTCGGTTCGAATAGTACTTTTTGTTGGAGACTCCCATTAAAAACAATGTGAATATGTGAGGAGCCATCAACATTTGACGTCATCTTTTGCTACTTCCGGTAGAGGCAGGGCTTTTGTCTTAGCACCGAAAGTTGCGAACTTTATCGTGGATGTTCTCTACTAAATCCTTTCAGCAAAAATATGGCAATATTGCGAAATGATCAAGTATGACACATAGACTGGACCTGCTATCCCCGTTTAAGTAAGAAAATCTCATTTCAGTAGGCCTTTAAATAGTACCTGGCTGATTGACACCAGGTGTGGCCAGGTGCCAATCAGCCACACCTGGGGATACACAGCACTCAGGGCTTCAAACAGGAAATGGATGAAATAAGAGCGCTGACAGGAAACAAAGAAAAGCAGAGGAAAAACTAAAAAATAGCCAAACTGTCAGGGACAAGCCTGACAGCTTGCAAACAATGTGAGTGTTTGAGCAATGAAAAGTAAAGCACGCAGCAATCACAGCCCCTAAGTAATATTATTTGTTCTCACAGCCAGCAAGTGGCAACATTTCCTATCTCAAACTTCAAATGAAGATTGTTTTTGTAAATATGATGACTGATATAGGATCTTTTCAGAGTGTATTTGTGTGCTGGAAGTAAAAATAAGGGCGTGATCGTAAAGGAGTTGTTGATGCAAATTGTGCTCTTGCAGGGTTGGCTGTAGCCTGGTATTTGTTCCTTCCCAGAGAGACGTCCACCATCACTACATCTACCCACAGCCTCCCTTCACCCTCCCCAGCCTCAGCAAGAACCCAGTAAGACACACTTCTGTGTAAGGACCCTCATCTTATGACCTTAACATGCTTCAACCCCACAGCGCGTGACCCTGGTGCCAGACCCCTGCACCTTACTCATTGACAACGTGACCTTTGGCGTGACCTCCACTGACATCCTCTTCCACATGGGGTCTGAGGAGATCAGCTGGTGAGGACTCTAGTCTCATGGCCACACACTTGTTTAGGGCAGAGACAGCATGAGAGAAGTTGGCTGAATGAAACTGATGACAATTATCCATGGACACTTTTCACTATTGTTTTTAAAGCTGCTATATGTCACCGCTTTGTTTTTATTCATTTTTCTTACAAAAAACCTGACCGCAACTAAATGGAGAGTGGTCCAAGAGAACAGGTTTGTCACTTTTAGAAGTTTTAGAAGATATTTGCCTCTTTTCAGCAGAGTTGCTGATGACCACACTGAGCAGGGACTTAGAAGAAGTTAATTTCAAGAGCACTAGTTATTCGTTGAAAGTGCTTTACAGAAAAAGACAAGAAGGCAACAATTAAATCATCATCTTTCAAGTTTGAAAACATTGAATATAATAATCATCATGAAAGAATGTAGATCATAGGTCTCAAACAGACGTTATTTTGCAGCCCGCACCTGGATGTGAAAATGTAATGTTGGTGCGTCCCGCGAGTTTTATATGAATGGCGCTTTACGGTGTCATACTTGTATACCCTCGTTTTTTCCATGAGACTCCCAAGTTTCAGTGCCAACCCAACCTAATATTGTATTTGACTTCTGTAGACGCAGTAAGCGACTGCAAGACATACTCGATCAACAGCCACACAGGTCACACTGAGGGTGGCCGTATAAACAACTTTAACACTGTTACAAATATGCGCCACACTAAGCGGTAGAGAATGGATGGATGGATGGACTGTGAACCCACACCAAACAAGAATGATAAACACATTTTGGGAGACCATCTGCACCTTAACACAACGTTATAGGGGCGGTATAGCTCTGTTGGTAGAGCGGCCGTGCCAGGAATTTGAGGGTTGCAGGTTCGATTCCCGCTTCTGACATCCTAGTCAATGCCGTTGTGTCCTTGGGCAAAACACTTTACCCACCTGCTCCCAGTGCCACCAACACTGGTTTAAATGTAACTTAGATATTGGGTCTCACTATGTAAAGCGCTTTGAGTCACTTGAGGAAAAAGCGCTATATAAACTTAATTTCACTTCACTTCACAACATAAACACAACAGAACAAATACCCAGAATTCCATGCAGTCCTAACTCTTCCGGGCCACAATATACACCCAGCCCCCCCAACCCACCCCCTATTGTACCCCGTAATTGTTAGGGCTGCATTGGATTCTGGGTATTTGTTCTGTTGTGTTTGTTTTGTTACAGTGCGGATGTCCTTCCAAAATGTGTTTGTCAATCTGGTTTGGTGTGGGTTCACAGTGTGGCGCATATTTGTAACAGTGATAAAGTTGTTGATTCGGCCACCCTCAGTATGACCTGTATGGCTGTTGATCAAGTTTATTTTGCAGTCAATTCCGTGGGTCTGCAGAAGCCTCATACGATATGTGACTGGGCCGGGACACTGTTTGTATGGTGGAAAAGCAGACGAGACGGCAGGTTGTAGAAGACGCTACAGGTGGTGCCATCACGGCACGCCCTTAATATTGTTGTAAGGGTGAAAACCGGGAGAATGATTGCCCTGGGAGTTTTTCGGGAGGGACACTGATGTTCGGGTGTTTCCCAGAAAGATCGCGAGAGTTGGCAAGTATGTTGCTAGGGCGGGAAAGCCATTCAAAGAAGGGGAATTAATTAAAAAGTGCATGTTAGATTTTTTTAAGAAATCTTTTTTTGCGGCCCAGCCTCACCCAGTTTCTGCATCCAGCGGCCCCCAGGTAAATTGAGTTTGAGACCCCTGGTGTAGATGAAACACTTTCCGTTTTCATATGCACTATTAGTGTGTGAATGTTGCATTGGCTTTGTGATGAAGTGGTGACTTGTCCAGGGTGTACACCGCCTTCCGCCCAAATGCAGCTGGGATAGGCTCCAGCACCCCCTGTGACCCCAAACGGGGCAAGTGGTAGGAAATGGATGGATGAAAATAAAAGTGTTTTCTGATTTGAGGCCTTTCACATCTTTTGGAAGACTATTCCAGATTAAAGGAGCATAAACGTGAAACGCAGCCTCAGCATGTTTGGTCCTGACTCTGGACTCCAGCAGGAGAGCAAGAGGGTTCACATGTCTCAAACATGAAAAGACTTGTACACAAGTTTTAAAGTCTATTCTCGGAGCAACAGTGACCTAAGCACTGGACTAATGTGGTCATATTTCCGGGTTCTAGTCAGGACTCGAGCAGCAGCATTCCAGATTTACCGCAGATGTTTTCAGGTGGTAAACATCTGCTGAGGTTGTTGACTTCATTTGGCTGTTAAAATTCAAGTCTGAGTCCACTATGACCTGTAGATTTCAACCTGACTATTAGGTTTCAGGGAGAAGGTCTGAAGGTGACTAATACTTGTTTATTGCGACCTATAGAATGATTTCTAGTTTATTATGACCTGTAGATTTCTAGCCTGACTATTAGGTTTCAGGGAAAGGGTCTGAAGGTGACTAATACTGGTTTCTCTTTGCCTCTGAGGACCACAGACTATGATATCACTTTTGTCTGAGGTTCGCTGATGAACTTGATTTGCATCCACACACTGATGTGATCAAAGTCAATCAATGTAGTTCTGAGGTTCCATTAAATGTAGAGTGATGGATCCAGATGTCCATACCTAGTGGAGTATCGGTGTATAAACGATACCAAAGTGATTAGGTTGTTTTCTGTCCTTCTTTTTCTTATTATTGCAAACTATTTTTGCTGTTTTTGTTGTTGACAACCTCAGGGAGTAAGTTTCTGCATCTAGGGAGGCTATAAGGGTGAAACACAAAGAATTTAAAAAGGAGCCAATAGGTTTTGTTTAGTTATGATGCAGTAGCCACATTATTTTGTTAAAAAAATAAAGAAAGTATTTATCAGGAATTACCACAAATATAATCATCTCATTTACAGCAATACTAGCAAATTCAATGTTTTATAGGTTTCATAACAATGTGTTATTGTTTACTTTAGTTGCTTGCTACAAATCCTTTTTAGTTCTATAATCTATTGGCAAATATGTGCTCAGGACTCGGGATCGGGTCTGAGGCCAAAAATGTCATCCCTAATTGGAGGTGAAACCTAGGAAAGAATGAAATTAATAGATGTCATGCCTAACAAGCCTGCCCACAAACTAGATGTGGTGTAGAATGATGTAGAACTGAGGAGTTATCACAGCTTTAACCTGTGATATCAATGTGTGCTAATGGATGGTTGTGTTGCAGCGGCACTGGATCGGACCGCTTCTCTCGCATTGTGAAGCACATGCTGACCCAGAGGAGGTAATGCACATTTATTGGCAGTACTCACGTCTTTGTAACAGCAGCATTTGTGTTGGTGCTGCTCAGTTACTACCCACTCTACCCACCCGCTGAGGAGCTCAACATGGACTATGAGAAGTTCCAGAGCTTCGGACTAATGCCGCTCACACCGGACGTCCTCGTTATTCCCTCTGAGATGCGCTACTTTGTTAAGGTACATAACAACCAGACTCTCATTTATACACAATCACCTTATTACTTTTAAGGTACACAACAACCAGACTCTCACATATACACTATCACTACTTTAAGGTACACAACAATTATACACAATCACCTTACTACTTTGTTAAGGTGCACAACAACCAGACTCTCATTTATACACAATCATCTACTACTTTAAGGTACACAACAATTATACACAATCCCCTTACTACTTTGTTAAGGTACATAAAAACCAGACTCTCATTTATATAATTTGTTAAGGTACACAACAACCATACTCAATAATACACAATCACCTTACTACTTTGTTAAGGTACACAACAACCATACTCTCAATTATACACAATCACCTTACTACTTTTAAGGTACACAATAACCATAGTCTAATTTATACACAATCACCTTACTACTTTAACGTACAGAACAACCAGACTCTCATTTATACACAATCATCTACTACTTTAAGGTACACAACAATTATACACAATCACCTTACGACTTTGTTAAGGTACACAACAACCAGACTCTCATGTATATAATTTAAGTTACACAACAACCATACTCTCATTTATACACAATCACCTTACTACTTTTAAGGTACACAATAACCATACTCTCATTTATACACAATCACCTTACTACTTTAAGGTACACAAAAACCAGACTCTCATTTATACACAATCACCTTACTACTTTAAGGTACACAATAACCATACTCTCATTTATACACAATCACCTTACTACTTTAAGGTACACAACAACCAGACTCTCATTTATATAATTTGTTAAGGTACACAACAACCATACTTTCATTTATACACAATCACCTTACTACTTTGTTAAGGTACACAACAATTATACACAATCACCTTACGACTTTGTTAAGGTACACAACAACCAGACTCTCATGTATATAATTTAAGTTACACAACAACCATACTCTCAGTTATACACAATCACCTTACAACTTTGTTAAGGTACACAACAACCATACTCTCATTTATACACAATCACCTTACTACTTTTAAGGTACACAATAACCATACTCTAATTTATACACAATCACCTTACTACTTTAAGGTACACAACAACCATACTCTCATTTATACACAATCACCTTACTACTTTGTTAAGGTACACAACAACCCTACTCTCATTTATATAATTTGTTAAGGTACACAACAACTATACTCTCATTTATACACAATCACTTTACTACTTTAAGGTACACAAAAACCAGACTCTCATTTATACACAATCATCTACTACTTTGTTAAGGTACACAACAATTATACGCAATCACCTTACGACTTTGTTAAGGTACACAACAACCATACTCTCATTTGTACACAATCACCTTACTACTTTTAAGGTACACAATAACCATACTCTAATTTATACACAATCACCTTACTACTTTAAGGTACACAACAACCATACTCTCATTTATAGACAATCACCTTACTACTTTGTTAAGGTACACAACAACCCTACTCTCATTTATATAATTTGTTAAATTACACAACAACCATACTCTCATTTATACACAATCACCTTATTACTTTAAGGTACACAACAACCAGACTCTCATTTATACACAATCATCTACTACTTTAAGGTACACAACAATTATACAAAATCACCTTACTACTTTAAGGTACACAACAAGTACACAACAATTATACAAAATCACCTTACTACTTTAAGGTACACAACAACCAGACTCTCATTTATATAATTTGTTAAGGTACACAACAACCATACTTTCATTTATACACAATCACCTTACTACTTTGTTAAGGTACACAACAATTTTACACAATCACCTTACTACTTTAAGGTACACAACAACCAGACTCTCATTTATACACAATCATCTACTACTTTAAGGTACACAACAATCATACTCTCATTTATACACAATCACCTTACTACTTTGTTAAGGTACACAACAATTTTACACAATCACCTTACTACTTTAAGGTACACAACAACCAGACTCTCATTTATACACAATCATCTACTACTTTAAGGTACACAACAATCATACTCTCATTTATACACAATCACCTTACTACTTTTAAGGTACACAATAACCATACTCTCATTTGTACACAATCACCTTACTACTTTAAGGTACACAACAACCCTACTCTCATTTATACACAATCATCTACTACTTTAAGGTACACAACAACCCTACTCTCATTTATACACAATCATCTACTACTTTAAGGTACACAACAATTATATACAATCACCACACAACAACCAGACTCTCATTAGTCCACAATCACCTTCAAATGTCACCTCTGCAGGACGTGCTTGGCTGCGTGTGCATCAATCCTGGACGCCTGACCAAAGGCCAAGTGGGCGGGACTTACGGCAGGCTGATGGTCAAACGCACCTCAGCCTCGGCCGACAAGAAGCGAGTCAGTCCGTGTTTGGCAGCTCAGGTGGTGAAGGTTTGACCTGACAAGAACACTTTGCAAACTGATATTAAATATGCTGCAATTACTTTGTTGATTTTCCTACCAAATACAGCAGCTGGTGTGATTGTAGAATGTTCTTACACAGCAGCAATAAATCTACAATCTTGTGTTTGATGTACTCTTTAGCTGCAACATAATAGTCAACACATGTTCATAGACATATTGTATAAAGCAGGTGTGGATATTGTAATAATAATAATAATCAACACATGTTCATAGACATATTGTATAAAGCAGGTGTGGATATTGTAATAAGAACAATAATAATCAACACATGTTCATAGACATATTGTATAAAGCAGGTGTAGATGTACAGCTAGTGTGTGTGCTAGTAGAAGACCACAATGTAGCCAACCGGACATCTAAAGGATTTTGACACATAAACACAATTCAGAGGACCGTGTGGACTTTAATCCAGTGAGTAAGAACGTTTCTTTGCTTTCTTTTAACGGATGAAAGAAGTGCTTACTAACCTTTTACTTGGCACTTTTTTACATGCCCAATTTTGTTGTATGGATGGCAATGATGTACTTTGATGAAATAGCTTATTCTTCTTCTACATTCATGGCATCATAAATGACTTTTCAAAGCAAGTTGTGTTAAAAGCACTGCTTTGAAGGCCATACTATATATATATAGCAGTATAATGTACTATACAGTATAATGTACTATACAGTATCATTTGTGGGTTTGAGGTTTTGCTGTCTTCAAGGCTGTATTTGTTGGAGAAGCACATCTCTTGCTGGACATGACCTTGACCACTGCTTCTAATGTCATCATCTCTTGCTGGACATGACCTTGACCACTGCTTCTAATGTCATCATCTCTTGCCGGACATGACTTTGACCACTGCTTCTAATGTCATCATCTCTTGCTGGATATGACCTTGACCACTGCTTCTGATGCCATCATCTCTTGCTGTACATGACCTTGACCACTGCTACTGCTGTCATCATCTCTTCTGCTTCTCCTCGGAGGTAGGTCAGTCATAAAACTGGTCAAAGTCATCAGAGTCACTCAGCCGGTGTGTTTCTGCTGGGGAAATCTTCACATTGCAAGTTTCTGGAAGATAAACAAAACATGAATCGACAACCAAAATAAATACATTTGTTTCTGTGTTATACCTTTGTGTTCCTCTTCTGCTTTTTCGTCCTTTTCTCTGGAGATCAAAAGTGAGTTAGTACAGAAGACACAGAATGAACAAAATGACTTACTGGATTTTCTGTGTCTGAGGAGCAAGGAGGTTTTCTATCTTGTCGTCAAAAACATCAGAGGAATCTTCATCAGACCTCCTTGTGCTCTCCTCCCTGCCATCAGAAGCTTCTTGGGGGATCTCAGCTCTGAAAGAAGATCCTGTGTTGACTTTTTTAAGGTGAGAGGACAACCATTGTCTTACCTTTTCTGCAAAGGTGCGATGATGCTGTCATCTGAGTCGCTCTCCTCTTCACTTGTTGGCTCTTCAGTCTCTTCTACATTGTCCTCTCTCTCTTCTTCATCAGTCTCTTCTACCTCGTCCTCCCTCTCCTCTTCATCAGTCTCTTCTACATCGTCCTCCCTCTGCTCCTCCTCTTCATCAGTCTCGTCTACGTCGTCCTCCCTCTCCTCCTCTTCATCAGTATCGTCTACGTTGTCTTCCTCTTCCTGCAAAGAAACTGGATCCTTCTCGTTGACCTCGTCTGAAAGGTCCTCACCATCCTCCTCGCTCTCATCCCCTTGTGACGTCTCTTCATCCTCACCACTGTCCAGTTCTTCTTCGCGGTCCTTGCTTCCCACAGCCTTGTTGCTTCCACTGCCCCACTCTGGATGCTCTCTGCTTTCTGATTGGTTGAAAGGACTCCCACTCCCTGCATCCTCACCCGGAGATTTCCTGAGAGAAGAACTTGTCGGACTCTTTTGGTCATTTCCCTTGTTCTTCATCTTTGGAGATCCAAGCGCAAGTCCCAGGACATTTCTTCTGATTGTATCGGTGCTGCCTTTGCGCGATGAAGATTGTCCTCCAGACACTGCAGCTGAGGACCTCCTGGATGACCTGAGACAAGTAGAAGCTATGAAAATATTGCACTAAGCCCGTTTCCATATGAGTTGGGAAATTCTATTAGATTCTCTCTGGCACTCCTCGAGGGTGGACGCTCACCTTTCCTCTCCCTTATCTCTCATGCTTGCTTTTTTGTCTCGTCTTAACTTTCTTGTTGCCTCTTTTTGCACTGCTCTCCAAATCACATTGGAACTATTTCACTGGCCCCAATGAAATTGACAAGATCTTGGGTTTGGGGGAACCTGCTGTCGTGACGAAGCGGTTGTTGCTGGACATACGACGGACTCTTGGGAGAAGAAGGAGTGCCGCGTGCCTGGCGACTCTTTTCTGTCGAGGACGTGAAGATATCCACCTACTCGGAATTATGACAACAGGACATCTGCTGATTGGAGTAAGCGTTGCTCTGGTTTGTCGATAAATTGGAAGTTGCTGGCAGACTTCAAAGCTGCCACAAATAATTGGGGGATGCGGGAAGAACTGTGGATCACATGGGACTGTCTACCCCGCAGTTTTTGAGGACCAGTCATAGACAATTTAGAGTGAAAAGCAAATTTTATTTTCACCCGCATACAAAACATTCTAACTTGGATTGTTTCCCTGGCTTCGAGACTCTCCTGAAGGACAGTGCACCGAAGGCACAACAAACTCCCTTCTTGTCTCATGGACACACACTTGTTGTTGTTGACTTTGAACTAGCGACTGCACAATACATCAAGGCCGCGGAACAGAGACACACTAGGGGTTTCAACACACACACATCCACAAAAATATACGCCACATATACAAACCCCACAACCCCAACCCAACGCCCTCGACGCAAATCCCATAGGGGTGAGGAATGGATAGTCAGCGCCTGAGAGCTGCGACCTACCACCATGACCCCGCGCTCCCTTCCTTCTGTTGCTAGATATCTCGAGATGTATGTTGTAATATGTGTCAGTGCTTTGCTATGGAGGTTTTTTCCCCACTCCAGACTGGGCCCCCTTAGGAGCCTAGTCTAGATTGTTTTTTTTCCCTCATCTTTCCCCAGCGTTTACGGGGCGCCTTATGGCGACCCATCAGCATTCCTGTTCTGTAACCCTGTACACTGTCTAATTTTGAACAGGTTTGTTTTGAAAACAAACTTGTGCAATGACAATAAAGACCTATCCTATCCTATGTGAATACAAATGGAATACAATTATTTGCAAATCCTTTTCAACCTGTATTCAGTTGAATATGCTACAAAGACAACATATTTGTTGTACAAATTGATATTATTTTTTTTTTGCAAATAATCATTAACTTTAAAATTTGATGCCAGCAACACGTGACAAAGAAGTTGGAAAGGTGGCAATAAATACTGATAAAGTTGAAGAATGCCCACCAAACACTTATTTGGAACATCCCACAGGTGTGCAGGCTAATTGGGAACAGGTGGGTGACATGATTGGGTATAAAAACAGCTTCCCAAAAAATGCTCAGTCTTTCACAAGAAAGGATGGGGTGAGATACACCCCTTTGTCCACAACTGTGTGAGCACATAGTTAAACAGTTTAAGAATGTTTCTTAAAGTCCAAGAAATTTAGGGATTTGAACATCTACGGTCCAGAAAATCTGGAGAAATCACTCCATGTAAGCGGCATGGCTAGAAACCAACATTGAATGACCGTGACCTTCAATCCCTCGAACAGCACTGTATCAAAAACTGACATCAATCTATAAAGGATATCACCACATGGGCTCAGGAACACATCAGAAAACCACTGTCACTAAATACAGTTGGTCGCTACATCCGTAAGTGAAAGTCAAAGTCTACTATGCAAATCAAAAGCCATTTATCAACAACATCCAGAAACGCCGCCGGCTTCTCTGGGCCCGAGATATCTAAGATGGACTGATGCAAAGTGGCAAAGTGTTCTGTGGTCTGACGAGTCCACATTTCAAATTGTTTTTGGAAATATTCGACATTGTGTCATCCGGACCAAAGGGGAAGCGAACCATCCAGACTGTTAACGACGCAAAATTCAAAAGCCAGCATCTGTGATGGTATGGGGGTGCATTAGTGCCAAAGGCATGGGTAACTTACACATCTGTGAAGGCACCATTAATGCTGAAAGGTACATACAGGTTTTGGAACAACATATGCTGCCATCTAAGCGCTGTCTTTTTCATGGACGCCCGTGCTTATTTCAGCAAGACAATGCCAAGCCACATGTTACAACAGTGTGGCTTCGTAGTAAAAGAGTGCGGGTACTTTCCTGGCCTGCCTGCAGTCCAGACCTGTCTCCCAAGGAAAATGTGTGGCGCATTATGAAGCGTAAAATACGACAGCGGAGACCCCAGACTGTTAAACGACTGAAGCTCTACATAAAACAAGAATGGGAAAGAATTCCACTTTCAAAGCTTCAACAATTAGTTTCCTCAGTTCCCAAACGTTTATTGAGTGTTGTTAAAAGAAAAGGTGATGTAACACAGTGGTGAACATGCCCTTTCCCAACTACTTTGGCACGTGTTGCAGCCATGAAATTCTAAGTTAATTAATATTTGCAAAAAAAAATAAAGCTTATGAGTTTGAACATCAAATATCTTGTCTTTGTAGCGCAGCCAACCGAATATGGGTTGAAAAGGATTTGCAAATCATTGTATTGGGTTTATATTTACATCTAACACCATTTCCCAACTTAAATGGAAATGGGGTTTGTACATTAGGAGGTTGCCTAATTCCAAATATTTGTGGTCCTTCACTACTTAAAGACACTGGCGGTTACTTAGCATTCACCTGGTGTCTACAAAATACTCTTGATTGAGGTTAATTAGCGCATGTGTGGCATGTAAATGACTTACAGTTGTAGTTTAATCACCATGAACAAAAGGTGTTTTTAAAAAGATAAATATGACGGCAAGTCTTCAAAATGAAGGCGTACCCCTGAGAGCTGCATCTGTTCTCTGCGAAGGTGCTTCCTTTCTTCTTTGTCCTCGCTGGTCTTGATACTGTGCTGCCGACATGTTCTGCATGCTCACTGGCTGAACGCACTGTGCAACCAATACATATTACACAAAAAAGGCGAGCGCTTGGGTGTTTACTATTCTTACCTGAGGGAGCATCCAGCTCCTGGGATGAATGACTGCTAGAGCTGCATGTTCCAGCATGGTGTGCTGGGGAGTCCTCCATGCACAGGTGACCATCAGAGCCTGAGGGCATCCCGACTGAGGACCAGGGCCCATTATCTGGATTAGAGGCCCACCTTGTTGCATTTAGCCCGGGCCCACACTGGGGGTGCGACACAGGGGCAATGGCATGTTGAAGAAATGCAGGGAGTACGGGACGGTGTGCCGACTCAGCGAGAAGATGCTTCTGTTGTGCCGTGGTGTGATGACCTTGTGTGTCCTCCTTCTGTTGCTGCCAACAAGGAGCACTGGCCTCCAAGTGATGCTCGTACTCCAGCTGCAGCATCCAACAGTTACGTGAGCATCAAATGTGAAGTGTCTACAGTTGTGATCAAATTTATTCAACCCCCACACAATTTTGGTGTTTTAGCAAGTTGGACATTTATTCGGTATTTTGTTGATAGTCATATCAAATAAAGATGTGTCAAATAGACAAATGCACATTAAATTGTAACTCTGTTTTACAAAATACCAAAAAAGGACATTTTTCTTAATATCTTATTGACAAAATGATTCAACCCCCTAGTTCCATGCATCTTTAGTACTTAGTAGAACACCCTTTGGCAGTAATGACATCCTTCAAAGGTGATACATAAGTGGACACAAGCTTCTTGCAACCATCTACAGGTATTTTAGCCCATTCCTCTTGGGCAAAGGCCTCCAGTTCATTCATATTCTTGGGCTTGCGTGCTGCAACTGCCTTCTTCTAGTCCCACCACAGCTTTTCTAGAGGATTTAGGTTTGGCGACTGTGAAGGCCACTCCAGAGTCTTCCAGCCCTTCTTCTGCAACCACTCTGATGTTGATTTGGAGGTATGCTTGGGATCCTTGTCCTGTTGGAAGGTCCAACGTCTCCCAAGCCTCAGCTTCCTCACTGACTTCATGACATTTGCAGCTAATATATCCTAATATATCCTGCTAGGAAAAAGAATACATAATGCCTTGAACGCGCTGGAGATTCCCGGTACCTGAGGCAAAGAAACGGCCCCAGAGCATGATTGACCCCCCCACCATGCTTAACAGTAGGCCAGGTGTTCTTCTCTTTGTAAGCTTCATTTTTTCTCCTCCAGACATAACGTTGATTCATAGGCCCAAAGAGTTCCACTTTTGTCTCATCACTGCATAGAACAGTTTCCCAAAACCTTTGGGGTTTGTCCAGAGGATTTTTGGCATACTGGAGTCTATTTTACTTGTGCCTGGTAGTCAGAAGTGGGGTGCGCCTGGGAGTTCTGGCATGGAGGCCTTCATCTCGTAGTGCGCGCCTTATTGTCTGGGACGAAACCTGCGTTCCCCCCTCTGCAATGTCCTGTTGTAGTTCCTCAGCTGTTACCCGGGGGTTTTTCACCACTGTACGCTTAATATACCGGACAGCAGTTGCACACAGCATCCTCTTTCTACCATGCCCAGGTAGTGTTTCCACTGTGCCTTTAGCTTTAAACTTGCAAATTATGCTCCCAACTGTGTCTCTTGGAATGTGTAATGTATTTGCTATTTTCTTATATCCATATCCTTTCTTATGAAGAGAAATGACCTCCTCTCTTGACTTTGACCACTCCCTGGACTTCACCATGTTGCAAATACACCATTGACCATCTACAAGAAGCTGAGCGTCACAGTCTTTTTCAATCAGTTTAATTGTTGCTCGTTATGGTTCTAATCACATCTACAGGTGTTTTCAACACCTGATTGAAAAGACCTTATTCAAATTCTGTTCTTGAGAGTTATAATCTTCAATGGGTTGAATAATTTTGTCAATCCGCCCGATTGTATCTCAGATAAGCGCCAGCGCCCCCCGTGACCCCAAAAGGGAATAAGCGGTAGAAAATGGATGGATGGATGGAGATATTAAGAGAAATTACACTGTTTGGTATGTTACAAAATATAATGTTGTAATTCAAGTTGCATTTTGTCTATTTAATGCATCTTTATTTGATATGACTATAATCAAAATACGGAATAAATATCCAACTTGCTAAAACACCAAAATTGTGTGGGGGTTGAATACTTTTGATCACAACTGTATGTGTCAAACCCACCCGCACAGTTTTCATGGCAGCAGTGGCAGCCACCATCTCTCTCAGAGTGTCCTGAGCTTTGTCAAACTGCTGTAGCAGCTCTTTGTTGTTGTGGCGGGCCACGCACTCTCTGCACTTTAGCTCCTGCAAGCGCTGTTGCAGATGCAGCATGCTGCTGGAAATAAATATCAAAGTCAACATAAAGATCATTCATTTCTCACAATAAATGTTTGCTGCCTGTTAGTGGGCAAGTCCTTGTGTCCAAACCCCGTTTTCATATTAGTTGGGAAATTGTGCTTAATGTAAATTTAAACGGAATACAATTATTTGCCGATCCTTTTCAACCCATTTCCAGTTGAAAGCACTTCAAAGACAACATATTTGACGTTCAAACACATAAACTTGATTTTTTTTGCAAATAATAATTAACTTAGAATTTCATGGCTGCTACTTGTGCCAAAGTAATTGGGAAAGGGCATGTTCACTACTGTGTTACGTCACCTTTTCTTTTAACAACACTCAACAAACATTTGGGAACTGAGGAAACTAATTGTTGAAGCTTTGAAAATGGAATTCTTTCCCATTCTTGTTTTATGTAGAGCTTCAGTCGTTCAACAGTCCGGGGTCTCTGCTGTCGTATTTTACGCTTCATAATGCGCCACACATTTTCCATGGGAGACAGGTCTGGACTGCATGCGGGCCAGGAAAGTACCCGCACTCTTTTTTTACGAAGCCACGCTGTTGTAACACTTGTCTTACTGAAATAAGCAGGGGCGTCCATGATAACGTTGGTTGGATGACAACATATGTTGCTCCAAAACCTGCATGGACCTTTCAGCATTAATGGTGCCTTCACAGATGTGTAAGTTACCCATGCCTTGGGCACTAATACACCCCCATACCATCACAGATGCTGGCTTTTGAACTTTGCGCCTATAGCAATCCGAATGGTTATTTTCCTCTTTGTTCTGGAGGACACCACGTCCTCTGTTTCCAAATATAATTTGAAATGTGGACTCGTCAGACCACAGAACACCATTCCACTTTGCATCAGTCCATCTTAGATGAGCTTGGGCCCAGCCGAGCCGGCGACGTTTCAGGATATTGTTGATAAATGGGTTTTACTTTGCATAGTAGAGTTCTAACTTGCACTTACAAATGTAGCGACCAACTGTAGTTACTGACGGTGGTTTTATGAAGTGTTCCTGAGCCCATGTGGTGATATCCTTTACACACTGTCGGTTTATGATGCAATACTGCCTGAGGGATCAAAAGTCCGTAATTACATCGCTTACGTGCAGGGATTTCTCCAGATTCTCTGAACTTTTTGATGATTTTACGGACCGTAGATGGTAAAATCCCTAAATTCCTTGCAATAGCTTGTTGAGAAATGTTGTTCTAAAACTGTGCGACAATTTGCTTACAAAGTGGTGACCCTCACTCCATCCTTGTTTGTGAATTACTTAACATTTCATGGAAGCTGCTTTTATACCCAATCATGGCACCCACCTGTTCCCAATTAGCCTGCACACCTGTGGGATGTTCCAAATAAGTGTTTGGTGAGCATTCTTCAACTTTATCAGTATTTATTGCCACCTTTCCCAACTTCTTTGTCACGTGTTGCTGGCATCAAATTCTAAAGTTAATGATTATTTGCAACAACAAAAAAAAAATGTTTATCAGTTTGAACATCAAACATGTTGTCTTTGTAGCATATTCAACTGAATATGGGTTGAAAAGGATTTGCAAATCATTGTATTCTGTTTATATTTACATCCAACACAATTTCCAAACTCATATGGAGACGGGTTTGTAACACCATTGACTTGAACACTGGAATGCAAACATTTCACAGCAGGACAGCTCCAAAGCCACATTGCACTGAAAATGAAGGGCCTTACCACGTTCTGTGACCATGTTCTTTACAAATGTTGACATGTGTGCCGTTTAGATGCCAAAGTGAGGGGAAATGATCCCTGCGTGTCTCCATGGCTGCAGACTTTCTATAAAGCACAAGAGATTAACGGGGATTAAAGTGGCTTCGGGGGAGGGAGCAGAGGCAGGAACGCCCTTTTTAAAGGCCTACTGAAAGCCACTACTAGCGACCACGCAGTCTGATAGTTTATATATC